>NW_006409023.1:308341-308987 GCF_000296735.1 Chrysochloris asiatica | reverse complement strand
GTGTGTGTGTGTGTGTGTGTGTGTGAGATAATAGGCTTCAGAAAAGGAAATTCTGACTTTACACTGTACCTTCTTCCCCTTAATCATTGTTCACCAAAGGCTGCGTACTGGTAGCAATACTTAGGCATATTCTAATATGTTTAAGAAACTTTGCTTTTGCACTTTGGAATGTTGAATTAAAAATAAATAAGTTAATAAAGATATTACCAGATTATTGAGGTAATAACATGTTTTTGTTATTGTTTCAAGTACTGTTAAGTAGGTTTCTAACCATAACACTGTATAGGCTTTCCAAGGAGCAGTTGGTGAGCTTGAACCGCCGACTTTGTGGTTCAAACTGACTTTGCATTCCAGCATATTAATCCACAAAGCCATACAAGGACTCCAATAACATCTTAATCATGGCTAATGTCAACATGGTTTAACGGGTCTGAGATGGCATATAAATAAGGGTTGTGAGTAAAATCAAAGATGAACATGTGGACTTTATTTTATAATTCCTTTCTCTCCCTCTCCAGTGTCTATTTTATAATGGCATGCCAGGGAAACCAAGATTCCAAAGACAGCCAAGCATTTTAACATTATTTCCCCCATTCCAAACAAGCATCAACCCTTGTATCTCTGAGTCCTGTTGTTCCAAAGTTGT
>NW_006409023.1:305119-306716 GCF_000296735.1 Chrysochloris asiatica | reverse complement strand
CTTTGAATAATGTTGTTGGAATCCAGATTGGGATTTCATTATATGTGTAAATTGCTTTGGGCAGTATTGACATTTTCACAATGTTAAGTCTTCCTAACTAGGAGCATGGTACACTCTTCCATTTTTGTATGTCTCTTTTGGTTTCTTGTAGTAGTATTTTGTAGTTTTCTTTGTATAAATCCTTTGTTTCTCTGGTTACATTTATTCCTGGATATTTCATTATTTGTGTGGCTATTTTTTTGGTATAGAGGGATGAAACTGATTTTTGTAAGTTGATCTTATATCCTGCCACTTGCTGAATTTTCTAATGAGGTCCAGTAGCTTTTTTACGGAATCTTTGGGGTTTTCTATGTATAGGCTCATATCATCTGCAAATAGGGAGAGTTGTACTTCCTCTTTGCCAATTTGGATGCCTTTAATTAACCTGTCTTACCATATAACTCTTGTTAAGACTTCCAGCACAATATTGAATAGGAGTAGTGACAGAGGGCATCCTTGGCTGGTTCCTGTTCACAATGGAAAGGCTTTCAATTTCTTTCCATTGAGAGTAATGTAGGCTGTTGTTTTTGTATATATGCTCTTAATTATGTTGAGGAATTTCTCTTCAATTCCTATTTTGTTGAGTGTTTTTATCAGGAATGGATGTTGGATTTTGTCAAATGCCTTTTCTGCATCAATCGATTGGATCATGTGGTTCTATTCTTTTTTTTATTTATATGGTCGATAATGTTGATCAGTTTTCTAATGTTGAACTATTATTGCATCCCTGATATGAATCCCACTTAATCATGATATATTATCTTTTTGATGTGTTGCTGAATTCTGTTGAATGATGTAGAAAGCATCAAGAGAAGATAGAAGGAATAAACAGAGTCACTGTAATAAAATGAAATGGTTAGTGTTCAACCATTTCAAGAGGTTGCATATGATCAAGAATAAATTATATTGAAGGAAGAAGTCCAAGGTGCAGTGAACGAATTGGAAAAGAACAAAGCTCCAGGAACTGATGGAATGAAAAATGAAATCTTTCAAGAAATGAGGCAGCACAGGAGGCAGTCACTCATCTCTGCCAAGAAATTTGGAAGACAACTATCTGGCCAACTGATTGGAAGAGATCCATATTTGTGTCCATTCCAAAGTGACGTGACCCAATAGAATGCAGAAATCATTGGGCAATCTTTTTCATTTTTCATGAGAGTAAATTTTGCTCAAGGCAATACAGAAACTTCTACAATCATACATTGACAGAGAACTTCCAGAGGCTCAAGCTGGATTCAGAAAAGGCTGTGGAATGAGTGCCATCATTGCTGATGTCCGATGGATATTGTCTGAAAGCAGAGAATTTTAGAAAGATGTTTACTTGTGCTTTATTGACTACTCAAAGGGTTTTCATTGTGTGGATCACGAGAAGTCCTGGACAACATTGCGAAGTATGAGTATTCCGGAACACTTAGTTGTGCTCATGCAGAATCTACCTGGACCAAGAAGCAGTTTTTCAACAGAACATGGGAATACTGAATGTTTTAAAATTGAGAGAGTTGTGCCGTAAAGTTGTATTCTTTCACCATACTTATTCAACCTATATGCTGAGCAAATA
>NW_006409023.1:302788-304293 GCF_000296735.1 Chrysochloris asiatica | reverse complement strand
AGTGTTTCATTCTGCTATGCAGTAAGGGTGCTGTGGGTCAGTACTGACTCAATGGCACCTAACAACAACAAAAAACCTAAACTTACACAGAGTGAAGTAGACAACTTGAACAGACATATAACAAGAAAATAAATTGGTTAGGTCATGAAAAATCTCCCAACCAAAAAAAGTCCAGGTGCAGATGGCTTCTCTCATGAGTTACCAAACATTCAGGGAAGGGCTGTCACCAATTCTACTTATACTGTTCCCAGATGGTGGGTAGAGGAGATTGTAATTATTGCAATGAAACAGAATATTATTTGTTGAGTATAAAACAGATAATCTGTCTAATTATAATTCAATTTACAATACAAGACTTTATTTTAAAAAAGAGAAAAAAGTTATTCAGAGCACAGGCCAAGAATTTGGGTGTTTTTTTCTGGATAAATGACATGCTTTGAAATGATGGTCATTATATAATACTGTGACCACAGTCATTGCAATGCAAACACTCTGGAATTAAGAGGATTTAATTCTAAGAATGTATCCTGCTATCTTCCCATGGATTCACATGGAAATTTTACCATGCACACACTTGTTCCTTTATGCTCTATTAGACTAAAGATTCCCTTTCCAAGCAATCACATGTCTCAAGGGCCAAAGAAGGTTTTTATTCTCCTACAACTATGACTGGACACGTTTTCATTACATGTACTATTAGATAAGCAATAGGTATTCATGCTATCAGATGAGAATAGATTTGTTATTTATTTGCACTGTATATCAAGAGTCCAGAGATTTTACTGGATAATAATGTTTGCATTATTAGCAAAAAAAACACACTTGCATCAACCCTTCCCTGACAAAAATATTATAACTACAATTCACTACAGGGATAATGATTATATTTTAATAACATTGTAATAAAATATACATTCAGATATATTTTAAAGCCACTGCGTGTATTGCATATAATCATGTTTTAATTGCAAGTATTACCCTTTGGGATTATTTTTCTAATTATAGTATTAATATATGCAATAATTTTTATTTTAAAAGTGATAACAATTACAATATGAACAGTAATTATTTCTTCTTCCTTATTATACTCTTTGGACCATTTCTAATTCAGCAATTGCCATTTTAACTTTGATAATATATTTACTTAATACATCACTGAAATATCTTATTCAGACCACTGTTTGCCACTTATTAGTGCTGGAGAATTTATCTCATTTTTTTTCTTAGTACCTTCTATTGATTTATTCTTATACAATTATGCTTATATCTTTAAATACTATTCTCATCAATTTATTAAATAATCTACTGACAATATTACCCACTTTATTTCTGCTAAAACAAAACCAAAAATGTTCATTATCAACAAGTCAATTTTGACTCATAATAACCGAAGATGGGACTTCAGAATGTGCAAACGTTTATATTTGCAGCTGGCCTCAACTTTCTGGTGGGTTTGAATTGCTAACCATGAAGTTGTTGTTGTTGTTGTCAGGTGCCATCGAGTC
>NW_006409023.1:294556-301343 GCF_000296735.1 Chrysochloris asiatica | reverse complement strand
TTGGCTCTTGTTCATATGGTATCTCTTGAAATGGTTGAACATTAACCATGAAGTTAGTAGCCCAATATTTACCCTACAGTGCCACTGGGACTCATTTTATTTCTTTTGTTGTTGTTGTTGTTGATTTCAGTTGCAATAGAATATGTTCCAATTCATAGCCACTATTTGGAATGTTTCTGAGGAGTGGCTGGTGGGTCTGAACAAAATTCTTCTAGGCATATTGTAATAACCTTTTTTTACAAAATTCAAGTAATACAAATGAGATCTTCCCTAAGTAAATGTAGCTTAATTTAGCTTCTGTTTTCCTAATCAGAAGGAAATCTTTAGTATAATTTTTCTAATAAATGGCATATTTTTAATATCTTGCATTTTATATTTTTTCTTTTCATATTATAATTCATTCTTTCTCTTTCTTTTATTAGCTACCTATGAGCTTAAACTTTGGTAACCCCAGAAATATTAATTTTCTATGGTGCCTAAAGTATAATTTCCTATGTTTTAACCTCATTTTTCTACCATTTATTTTATTTTCTCAAATATTTAATTCAGTATCTATTTCTGAAAGCTTCAAGGATAGGTAGGAAAAAAGATATCTGTAGAAAGAGATAATCAGACTTTTGAAATATCTTAAAGAGATCATCATAAAAGAGAGTCATATGTGCATAAAGGAAGTGTAGTAACTCTGAAGGATAAACAATGGACTGTGACCCACAAAAAGTGCAGCTGGAACCCATAAGCCATTCCACAAGAAAAACATGAGACTTTCTATTCCATAAAAAAGATTTATAGTCTTGGAAATCCCGTATAGTGTCTTTATGAATTGGAAGTAACTCAATGATACTTAACAAGGACCACAATATGAATACAACAAGCAGTCATTTGGAATTAGATTCAGTACTGTCCTTGGGTTTCTTCCCTTTTATTTAATTTAGGGACTTGTTCCATCAATAACTTCCTGTCTTTTCAGTATCCTATATCTCATGTACTTCTGGGTTTAACATTGTAGTCCTATAATCATGTCTCATTTATAGTAGAATGATAAAATAATAAATTAAAAAGTACATTCTATTTGCCCTAATGCTGCCTTAAGGTTCTCCCTATTTTTTTATTTAACCTTCTCAAAAATTATTTCTTTACAGATCCTGTCACATATATAAAACTTGACCTCTTAGTGTTTGGCTTCTGTATTTTTTTGCACATCTGTCATGTGGATAATTAAGTTCCAGATCTAGTGTATGCTTTTGAAACATTATTTAATATGCTGTAAGCATTTGACATAGATAATCCACCTGACCTTTGAAAAATATTCACCACCTTATCTTACATAGCTAAGATAAACATGTCCTCTTTGGTCTATTATTTTTATTTTGTCTTTTCTTTCTTTCCTAGCATCACTTCCGGACTAAAAGTTTGTATTCCCTGGAATGAAATAGACTTATTTTGACCATGTCAATAGATCATCTTATGCAAATTTATCTAATCAAATTGTTCAGTAGGTAACCTGTGTTAGCCCCTCCAGGAAATGAGACCGACCACAAGGAGAATAGTAAAGAATAGAAGTTTGATTATCACCACAACATTAATATTAATATGCCATCGCACCCCACAACTCACAGATACTGAGTTGCCAAGGTAAACATGATTCACACAAATGAGATTAACTTCAATAGTGAGCATCTTTCTCCCATGGTGAAGAGGCCTCACTCTGCATCTGACATGGGAGATGACCAACTATATTAGGAAAAATAATCAAATTCCTATAGAAGAGCATAGAAATGCTCTGTAGGGTTTCTGAGGCTACAGATGTTTCTGAAAATGGACTGCATCATTTTTCTTCTGTAGAACAGGTGGCAAATTCAAGCTTCAAACCTTTCAGTTAGCAAACCAATTCTTAACCCAGGGTCCCATTAGGGCTTCTTAACCCTAAAAGGATACAAAAGGAATATCTCTTCTCACCTTGTTGGAAACAGATATAAAAGTGGATGGTGTGGTGCTGCTAAATGAGCACACTTAGCCAAGCATTTTCTGAAAATGTTAACATATACTCACAAGAGGAGAGAGATGTGCTGATATTCCTCCAGCTGCTAAAGGATGTGTTTTGCATAAAAATGCCCGAGTCAACCACAATGTAATTCCATCCAAAAGTCAGGCCAATACAACTAATTCATGTTGCTGTTGTTGTTAAGTTGGTACCAACTCATAGAGACGCTATGCACACCAGAATGAAACACTGCCCAGTCCTGGGCCAACCTCACAATTGTTGCCACATTTTAGCCCATTGATACTGTCACTGTGCTGATCCATCTCAATGGGGTCTTCCTTTTTTTTCTGACCCTCCATTTTACCAAACATGATATCCTTCTCTGGTGACTGGTCCTTTCTGACAATGTGTTTGAAGTATGAAAGACAAAGTCTGGCCATCCTGGCTTCCAAGGAGCACTCTGGCTGTACTTCTTCCAATCGAGATTTATTTATTCATTTATTTATTTATTGGCAGTCCATGCTACTTTCAATAATCTCCTCTAACACCATAATTCAAATGCATCAATTCTTTTATTCACTATTCAACTTTTGCATATGTGGTTAGTGAAAATACCATGGCTTGAGTAAGGCACACCTTAGTCCTCAAACTGAAATCTTTGCTCTTCAACACTTTACAAAGGTCTTGTGCAACAAATTTGCCCAATGTAATATGTAGTTTGATTTCTTGACTGCTGCTTCTATGAGTGTTGATGGTTGACCCAAACAAAATGAAGTCATTGACACTTCAATCTTTTCTCCACTGATATAGATGTTATTTATTGGTCCAGTGGTGAGAATTTTTATTCATGGAGAACATCAATTGTTGTAGTAATATCAGCTATATCATGTGCTCAGCCTTTCAAATCAGAAATCAGATTTTCCACATAAAATAATCCTTTTCCACATACATTGATGCATTTCTGCATAAAACAATTCCAATTGTGATTTAATAACAATGTAATAATCAAACACATTTACATATGTCTCATTCTCTTTCCCCAGCAAACTCTGGAATAGTAGCCCTATGCTTAACTCATTCAGACACGAAGCCTCCATATATAAACTAGAGGTCTTCAAAAAGTACATGGAAAATTAAATAGAAAATTATGGCATTTTTCCATAACTGTTTAAAGCTTCAATGTAGATATAAATATAGATATTTATCTTTGTAACATGTTTATCCCCGTTTGCAAAGTTGATAGAAGAAATTATAAAGAAAAAGAACTAAAGAGAAATTTTCAAAGGATAGTTTTGAAGACAAATTAAAGTATAATGAAATGTGAAAACACATGGAGTTAGTAAACCAAAGGAAATAGCATACTTATAGTTCCCCAAGGTTAAATAATTAAAGAAAAAATCAAGTCTCTACTTGAAATATTGAAGGATTCAATGAGCATATAGTAAGTGATTCAGGGAGAATAAAATATATCACTGTGCCAGAAAGAATTAGTCGATTTTTAACCATTTCATGAGGTAGAATATTGTAAAGAACCAATGGTATTTGAAAGAAGTGCAAGCTACATTAAAGGCATGGGTGAAAAACAAAGAACCAGTAATTGAAACCATACCAATTGAAATATTTCAATAAACTAATGCAGTGCTAGAGTAATTTACTAATCTATGCCAAGAATTTTTATGGTAGTTGTCCTGGTGTGGTGCTGTAGGATAAGCATTAGATTGCTAACCACAAACAAAGCAGTTCAAACCCACTAGTTATTCCTCAAAACCCCTATCTAGTGTTGCTTTGAATCAGAAATGATTCAACAGCACTTAACAAAAACAATCACAAGCAGAGTAACTGACTAGAAGAAATTCATATTTGCACCCATTCCAAAGACAGGTAACCCAACAGAATGGGAAATTATTGATCAAAATTATTAATAAACTTTAGTAAAATTTCACTGAAGATAATTTAAAAAATAGTTCAGCAATACCTCAACTAGGAGATATCAAAAATTCAAGTTGGATATGGAATAGGAGGTGGAACAAGGAATATAATTTCTGACTTCAGAATGATTTTGGCTAAAAGTAGAGAACAACAGAAAGAAGTTTACTTGTCCTTTACATGTACTTTATTGATTATGCAAAGGCATTTGGCTTTGTGTATTGTTGAGGTCCTACGTCGGGGTCCAGTCTCGACAAGGAAGTGTGGGTGTCACGAAGAAGGGAGAAAGAGAGAGACGAAATATATACAAAAAAGACAGACACATAGATATGATGCAAGCTGGCAGGTAGGCAGATCTGCAAATATATTGCCTAGCATTGCACACAGAACTCACTCTACCTCAGTCTTTTATTCTCTTTTTTAGGGAGGAATTTGTTACAAAGGAAGGATGTAATTCACAAAGGGAGGATGTGATTCTTTAGATAAGAGAGGATACAGAACTGAAATGTGATTAATCATTCAAAACAGGACATAATGATTCACAGGAACAACTTTTAAGATATTTTCATAGTTTTTCTTAACAATCTAACATTTTTATTTTTATAGAAAAAAGGTTCAATCAACTGTTATATATTAAATTTTAGGCTTAAATGATCTAGAGCAGCGACATGCGGTTTCTCAAGGATACTTAACATAAAGCAAGGTTCCTGAAAGAAGCCAAGCTGTCTCTGTACACTTTGCAGACTTTTGTTTATGAGCAAGATCTCAGGCACCAGGCTTCATTTATCTATATCTAAAGTGCTACATTGTTCTCAATTGTCACACTCCTATATACTTTCAGGAGGAAGGAGAGCATCTGGGTTAAACTGATTATATTAAGAGGCAGTTTAATGGTGCTGCCACTATTATCCACTAATCCAACATTCCCAGAATTTACCATTCCACTTTATTTACAAACCTTGGGTAGTTTTTCTCTAAAAACCTTTTCTCATATTCCCAATATACCTGTTCCTGGCCTTTCTGAATTATAGGAGGAAACTTTTACTGCCTCGGCTCTAAAAAGGGGTTTCAAACCCATTATTGTTCATGGATATCAAACATAACTGAATAATCAAATAAGGAGCAATTCTGACTTTCATCCCAGAAAGATTTGTTCCCAGGACTCCATGCACTGCTAACACAGTGGTGGCATTAAGAGAGGCATTGTAAAAGAAACCATTTTCTCAGAAGCTACAATTACTGGAGTTAGAAGCATAGAATGAACAATATTAGGACCAAAGAAGATTATACAGAGGTAGCCAACCAATGAGCTCGCAAAAACCAATGAACCTGGGACGTCAGGAGGTCACTTCCTTTGGCCCTCAGGGTCCATGGCTCACTATCCTGAGGAGGGCCTCGGAATTGTATTTTTGTCCATGTTACAGGGCCACTGATCAACCCAGGGTCTGCGTATGCTGATGCCAGCAGTGGATCATAATAAACTATGGACAACATTGCAAGTAATTGGAATTCTGTAACAATTATGCACATGTGGAACCATTGCATAGACAAAGCAGCAGTTATTCTGACAGTCAGGGTAAAAATTCATGAAGCTGTGGGTCAGTGTTGTGTAATTTCACCATACTTCGTCAATCTGTATGCTGAACAAATTATCTGAGAAGCTGAATTTGTGAAAAAGAACTTGATCACATGGTTGGAGGATGTTTCATTAACAACTTCAGATAAGCAGAAGGCACACCTTTGCTGTTGAAAACCAAAATAACTTACAGCACTTAGTGATGAAGATCAAGAACACAGCCTTTAGTCCGGATTGCAACTCGATGTAAAGAAAACAAATAATCTTAAAAACTGGTTAAGAAGTCCTTATATATAAAAGAGGGCTTCAAAAAAATTGGTGGAAAACTTTAATAGAATATAATGTTATTTTTTCTAGAACTGTTTGAAGCTACAATATAGATATAAATATAGGTATATATCATTTTATTAGCATTTTCCAAAACATCCTCAAAATTCAAACACTAGAATTGTTTATATATAACACCATCATAATTAAGGATAAATGATTGAAAATTGTCAAGTGTTTCATTTCACTTGGCTCCACAGTTAGTGCTTGTGGAAGCTGCAGTTAAGAACTCAATTTACCTTTGGATAAATCTGCTGCAAAATAACTTTTCTAAGTATTAAAAAGCAAAGATGTAATTATGAAGACTAAGGTGTACCTGAACTGAACTGAAAAATGAATAAGGAAAACCACAGAAAATTCATTTGAGAAAAATTTTGAAAGTATCATGGATTGCCAGAAGGAAAAACAAATCTGTGTTGGAAGACCTATAGCCAGAATTCTCCTTAGAAGTGAGGATGATTAGACTTCATAGCAAATACTTTCAACATATTATCAGGAGGCACTAGTCTTTGAAAAATAGCTTATTTGTTAAAATAGTGGGTCATTGAAAAAGAAGACCCCCAATGAAAAGTATTGACACAATGATTATTACAGTAGACTCAAAAATAACAAATGTGAGAAAGGCACAGGACTGGGAGTTTCATTCTGTTAAACATTGCTATTGTTGTTATTAGGTGCCTTGGAGTCATTTCAGACATACAGCAACCCTATTTACAACTTTGTTTCTGCCACTATGTCAATCCATCTTGTCATTGACCCTTTACTTTACCAAGCATGTTATCCTTCTCCAGGGACTGCACCCTTTTGATAACATGTCCAAAGAACAAGAGATGAAGTCATTCTTGCTTCTAAGGAGTGTTCTAGCTGTGCTCCTGCCAAGAAAGGTTTGTTTTCTGGCAGCCTATTGTAATTTCATTATTTTGAAGACCACTGCATTTCAAATGCATTGATTCCTCTATGGTCTTCCTTTTTCATTG
>NW_006409023.1:289992-292971 GCF_000296735.1 Chrysochloris asiatica | reverse complement strand
CTTTCAAGAAAGTGAGGTGGCACTTGAGGCACTCACTTATCTATGCCAAGAAATTTTGAAGACAGCTATCTGGCAAACTGATTGGAAGAAAACCATATTTGTTTATACCCATTCCAAAGAGAATTCCAAAGACTCAACAGAATGCAGAAATTATCGGACAATATTTCTGATATCCCATGCATGTAAAATTTTACTAATGGCAATATAGAAACGGCTGCAACTGTACATTGACAGAGAACTTCCAGAGGTTCAAGCTGGATTCAGAAGAGGACGTGGAATGAGGGATATCATTGCTGATGTCCGATAGATCCTGGTTGAAAACAGAGAATACCAGGAAGATCTTTACCTGTGGTTTATTGACTTTGTAGAGGCTTTCAGTTTTGTCAATCATGAGAAGCTGTGGACAACATTGTGAAGTATGAGTACTCCGGAACACTTAATTGTGCTCATGAGGAACCTGCATCAAGAGGCATTTGTTCAAACAGAACATGGAGACACAGAATGGTTTAAAATTAGAAAAGGTGTGTGACAGGGTTGTATTCTTTCACCATACTTATTTAACCTGTATGCTAAGCAAATGATGCGAGAAGCTGGGTTACATGAAGAAAAACATGGAATCAGGATTCGAGGAAGACTCATTAACAGTTGAATAAGTATGGTGAAAAGATACAACTCTGGCACAAAACTTTCTTGATTATAAGCCATTTAGCATCCTCTTGTACTGTTTCAAAATCTGCCCTTTGTTTTATATACAGTCTTCTCATGAACACAATGAAGCATTTGCCTTACCCCTTCTTTGCAATGTTATCCATAGTTTGTTATGATTTACAAGATCAAATGGATTTTCATAGTCAACAAAGCACAAGTGAACGAACATATTTCTGGTATTCTTTGCTTTTAGCTTAAATACATTTGAGGTCAACAATGATATATCTCATTCCAGTTCCTTTTGTGAATGAGGCTTGAAATTCTGGTAGCTCCTTGTTGATATTGTTGCAACTGTTTTTGAATTATCTTCAGCAAAACTTTATTTGCATGTTTCAAATAATTTTTACATTCCTTTGGGTTTTTCTTTCACTTAAATGGGCACAAATATGAATTTTCTTTCCAGTTGTTAATCATGTAGCTATATTCTATATTTTTTGGCATTGAAAAGTTAGCACCTTCAATGCTGCATCAGTGTGTTGAAACATTTCAATTTGTATCTCATCAATTCCTGGAACTTTGTTTCTCGCCAATGCCTTCAGTGTAGCTTGTATTACTTTGTTCTATCTTTTATGATGTGTTGCTATTCACAAGGTTTTCCATGACTAACCAATCAGAAGTCGTCTGCCTCTTCTTATTCCTACCCTGTTATTCTAAAAGCTTCTTTGAAACCTGTACATCATGAGTGGCCCTGCTGATGGTAAAGCATCCAGCAATACAGAAACAAGCCACAACTGTATGAAAAACGGACAGACAAGTGATTGCTGCTGAATATAGGATCTCTATTACTCAGAACCAATTCAAGGGTGCTTAACAACAAAATCAAGATTTCTTTTTTCAATATCTTCTTTCAAGCTATTGTCTCTCATTTAAAATACTGCTAGAATTCCAAGTGATGTATTTATTTAATCTAAGTTTCCATAGATAGTTACAACCTTTTGTGAAAAAAATTCAATCCCAATCAAATTGAATTCAGCCTTGGAAACCCTGTACAGGGTTGCTGTGGGTCGGAATCGGCTCGACAGCACTTAACAACAACAACACATGATTGATATAAATTCCTCTGTGCTTTTCTTGGACAGCTTGACCTCCAGGTATTCTCCACAACTATTCCCTACAGGATCTTGAAATATATATTACAGAGGTCCATGCTTTTATTTTTGGTTATACTAATTGCTTCTGTTACTGTTGGGGTTTTCTCCTGTGAAGTTGATACGAAATCATGGTCAACCCTTGTGTATAGGCTACAATAGCTAGACAGGGTTTTCAAGGCTGTGAATTTTCTGAAGTCAGTCTCCAGGATGTTTTCCATGGTGGCTCTGGGTTGATATAACAGCCAAACTTTTATTAATAGGCAAATGATTAACCATTGCATCACAAAAGGAATTCTTTATTCTTTTAACTTACAAAGAAAAACTCACCACGCTTCTATCAGCTTGTCATACTGCAGAAACTTGTGTGTTGCTGTGTTTCTGGAAACTATGGCACAAGTATTTTAAAAACCAGCAGGGTCGCCCACAGTAGACAGATTTCAACTGAGCCTCCAGATGAAGACAGACTAGGAAGTAGGGGAGACAGACTATTTCCAAACATATAGTCACTGAACAGCTTCTGACTAGCAGTGGAACATTATCAGCAACAGAATATCAAATATTGAAATATGAAGAAGAGCACCCAAATATTATCAGTGCCAGAAGATGTCTTAGGTTGGAAGGCACTTAGAAAACACTGAAGAAGTGTTGTCTCCTCTAAGTATAGTTGACCATTATGATACAAATAGAATAAATCCTTCTGGACCTTCATTAGTTGATGGGGTACAACTCAAAATGAAAAGAAACAGCTGTAATCATCAATTAACAATGGGTACATGGAATATGAAAACTATGAATCTAGGGAAATTGGAGATTATCAAAGATGAAATAAGTGAATAAACATCAATATCCTAGGCTGAAACGGACAGGTTTTGACCATTATGAATCTGACAACCACATGGTTTACTATGTCAGGAATGACAAATTGCAAAGGAAGAGCATCACACTCATTATCAAAAAGAATATATCAGATTCTGTCTTGAAATACAATACTGTCTGTGATAGGATAATGCACATATGCCTACAGGGAAGACCAGTTAATGCCCCTATTATTCACATTTATGGATTAAACACTAAAGGAAGTGCTGATGAAGTTGAAGAATTACAGGAGCATCTTCAGTATGAAATTGATCAAATATGCAATCAAGATGCATTGATAATTACTGATGATTGGAAAGCAAAT
>NW_006409023.1:287040-289020 GCF_000296735.1 Chrysochloris asiatica | reverse complement strand
TATGAGTAGTACCAAATTGATGGTGCTTAACAACAACAATAAGAAATACTGGAAATATCCATATCTTCATTTGGATAAATGTTATTTTCTTCCTTAGCTATATATGTATATATTTAAAGCCTCATACTTGTAACACTTTCAAAAATTATGATTCACAATGTCTTGGGATGAAATCTTAACACTGGTATTTTTAGTTTTTTCTTCTCTAGGCGATTCTTATTGTACAGGGTTGAAAATCACTACTATAACTAAACTGATGTTTATCACAGTATATGTTCACACTGCATGTGGTACTTTCAAAAGAGAAAAACCTAGAAGCAGGGGTAAAAATAGTTTGTTTGTTCCCAAATATAAATCATCAGTGTATTCTATAATTCCCCCTCTGGTCACTAACCTCCTGACTTCGTGATTTAGTATAGGTGAAATCTCCTAATGTAGCCATTCATTCATTTATTCACTAATTAAAAAATAGCTGCTATGTGCTTAGGGTTTTTCAGATGATAAACCTGTTATTGATGATATATATGATTGGAAATAATAGTAATATGCACCTAATTATGCTTTAGTGGACCATGATAAGTATATTCAATCCTTTTTATGTGCAATTAACTTCAGTAATTCCAAGTGGTTTTGACATCTTGATATTACTCATTATTATGTGATTAACATAGCTCTGGTATCAAGTAATGAGTATGATTTTGATAATTAAGGAAACAGGTTGTATTTAATTTTGTTATAGTTCAGTCAGCCATTTATTTCCCAGGAGAATTTTGTCAATAATCTTAGAATTCCATGGACAGAATATTTAGTACATGTAGGATAAGCACTGGATTACTAACTGCAAGTTCAGCAGTTCAAACCCAACAACCACTCCTCAGAAACCCTTTATA
Organism: Chrysochloris asiatica; assembly: GCF_000296735.1. NCBI lineage: Eukaryota > Metazoa > Chordata > Mammalia > Afrosoricida > Chrysochloridae > Chrysochloris > Chrysochloris asiatica. The sequence goes on along the minus strand of NW_006409023.1, from coordinate 288,130 downwards.
GATTTGCTGTGTATCACAACAGACTGGACAGCACTTAACAACAACATTTTGACATAGAGCATATTTTCATTATTATACTCCTCCTATTACATGAAAAAAAAAAAGGTACTCAGTTTGCCATACTGTGATGGCTTATATGTTGCTGTGATTCTATAATCTATGTCATTCATATTTTAAATACCAGCAGGGTCACTCACTGTGGACAGATTTCACATGCACGCCCAGAAAAAAGACAGACTAGGAAGAATGAGAAACAAATACTTCCAAATATTTAGTCACTGAAAACCTTGTGAATAAAAGTGTAACACTGTCAGATATCACCAGAATATTCAATGCTGAAACATGGTAGTAAGCAAAAGAATATTGCCAGATATACTGTTGTTGTTAAGTGCCATTGAGTTGTGTCTGATTCTTAGTGACCCTGTATAGGATTTCCTAGGAGTGGCTGGTGAATTTAAAGAATGAACCTGAACCTTGCTGTTCAAACTGACTTTGCAATTCAAACTGACCTTGCAGTCCAGTGCATTATCCCAAGAACTACACCAAGACTTCATTGTCAGTATGGTGGTGGTGGTATGCTGTGGAGTCAGTTCAACTCATAACGACCCTGCATAGGGTTTCTGAGACTATAAATCTTAATGGGAGCAGAAAACCTCATCTTTCTCCCACAGAACAGTTGGTAGTTTTGAACCGCTGATCTTGAAGTTAGCAGCCCAACTCATAACACAGTACTCTAGGCATTAATGAGCTAAAATGAATGGTTCTGGTCATTTTCAATATCACAACTACATGTGTTACTATGCCAGGAATGACAAACTGAAGAGGAGTGGCATCACATTCATCATCAACTATTTTTCAATTTTATGTACCAACCACTAAAGCCAGGGATGATGCAATTGAAGAATTATACCAATTTCAGCGTGAAATTGATCAAGCATGCTATCAAGATGTATTGATCATTACTGGTGATTGGAATGAAAAGGTTGGAAAGAAAGAGTCATTGAAAAATATGAACTTGATGATAGAAACAAGGCTGGAGATCACATAACAGAATTTTGCAAGATCAATCACTTGTTCATTGCAAATATAT
>NW_006409023.1:277976-286389 GCF_000296735.1 Chrysochloris asiatica | reverse complement strand
TGAAATACTGAAGGATTCTAGTGTGACACTGTAAGATCAGTACTGGACTGTTCACTACAAGTCCAAGAGTTCAAATCCACCAGCTGTTCCTCAGAAAACTTATACATGGCTGCTAAGAGTTGGAACTTACCAACAGTAAAAACACAGACCAAGTATTGAATGTTGCAGAAAGCATCAAAAGAAGACGGAATGAATATACAGTCACTGTACCAAAAAAAAAAAAGGTGGATGTTCAACCATATCAAGAGGTTACATATGATAATGAGCCAATGCACTGAAGGCTTTGTCAAAGTATAAGGCTCCAAAAATTGATGGGAGGATATAAACTGAGCTATTTCAACAAACTGTGACACAGGGGGACTCACTCATCTATATGCCAGGAAATTTGGAAGACAGCTAAATGGCCAACTGATTGGAAGGAATCCATATCTGTGCCCATTCCAAAGAGGGGTGACCCAATGGAATGTGGAAATAATCAGGCAATATCATTAATAACACATACCTGACACATGGTGTGCCTGACCCAAGCTATGCTTTTTACAATGTCCTCATATGCATGTGAATGTTGGACAATGAATAAAGAAGACTGTAAAATAATTGATGTATGGTTTTGGAGGAGACTATTTAAAGTGAACCATCTAAAGAATGAACACATCTGTGTTGGCAGAAGTACAACCGGAATGCTCCTTAGAAGCTAGGATGGCCGGGCTTCATCTCTCATACTTCAGACATATTAGAATGAAGGATCAGTTTCTGGAGGAGGACATCATGTTTGGTAAAGTGGAATTTTAGTGAAAAAGAGGAGGACCGTCAATGACATGGATTGACATATCTGCAGCAGCAATGGGCTAAAGCAAAGCAATGATTGTGAGGTTGGTGCAGGACTGTACCATGATTCATCTGTTTCACTTAAGGTCACTACATATTGGTACAGTGTGACTCACTATACGAGGTGTCTTCCATGTACATACGAAAGGCTTAAAAATGTTCTTGGAAAAAAAACACAACAACTTTAAATTCTGTTTTTCCGCAAACATTTTGAAGGTCCCTCTTAGACATTCCTTTCTGTTGTGACATGGCATAATTTCAACCTGGGAGGCAAAGTTTTATGCACTGTGTTACTCTACAGCTACATCCAAGAGTTTCTGACATCTGCCATATCTGGTTACATATTCTCTCTGTTGAAGATGACACCAGTATTTAAATTCATTAATGTGTTTTCTTTTTAAGAAAGCTCTTTAAAACACTGACATCATCTACTTTGATAAATTCAAAAGAACTTTTCAATTACTATTAAAGCATGAATTCATATAATTAAAAAAATTTTTTTATTGTGATTTGAGTGAAGATTTATAGAGCAGATAATCAGTTTTACATTCAGCCATTCATACACTTTACTTTATTACATGGTTGCAATCCCCTTCTCCTCCATGCATAAACAGTTAACAGCATTTATCTCTATATTCACTTTAACCGCTGCATTCTTCCCTGTGGCTCCTGCCACCCCCATCTTTCCTCTGCCAACCTCCCTCTAATTTTAAACTGCCTGCCCCATCACCCACGTCAATGAGTGTCTACCCTCTAGAACATGTAGCATTCTCAACAAGGTTTCATTTCTAAAATTCTGTGAAATCTGTCGTCATTATTGAACATTATCATTATTCCAAACAATCCTGTGTGCTTGAAGGGAAAACCTGTTACACAAAGTTGCCTCTAGTAACAAGCATTTCTATATAATGTATCTGTGTGCCTGAAGCAATAAATCACTCTCCTTGAACATTATCTACCATAATGAAATTATTTAATATTTTCTCATAGTTTACACTCATAGTATCTGGCCTACATACCTAGAGTTTGCTGGTATATTGAACACTAGTTAATAGCTTGCTGTAGAATGCTTATTTAAATTTTCCATTTGAAGGCTTAGACAATGCTTGGGGCAGTGCAGACATATAAACAACCTTTTCTTGGCCTCAGGAAGTGTTATTGTTGTTTAGCATGAGCAATTATTCAAGATATCCCCTGAGGATGAGGGATGTGGCAGATACTACACTGTCACTACTTAGACAAAGCCTGCCAGATGGTCAGCAACTGCAGTGGTGGAATGAGGACAGTGTTGAAGGGACCTGGGGCAAAACAGCTCTTCTGTAGCAATCTGGTGGCAGAAGTGTTTGGAAATTCAAGGGATCCATTCCCAAGGTTTGGAAAAATGACATAAACTTCACAAAAATATATAAAAAAGAGTTAAATCTGACTGGAAATTTGAACCGTTTCAGCTTTCCTTCCTTTCCTAATAGCTTAATCTTCTATGGTATGACAAATTGGTTGTTTTCACTTTATTATGACATAATAAACAAACTACAGGAAACTTTTAAATGTTTATTTAAAAAATAGTTGTTTTCTGTAGCCTCAGATTAAAAAAAAAAAAAAAAAAAAGAGTTGAATATCATTGGGACCATAATTATAGTCATTATTTAAGCTCACCATGTTGTATAATAGGGATACTTTGTTCTCTTCCTGGTCTCCCGACACAGTCTCAGTTTTCCTTGCTCAGGAGCGTTTATTTCTTTGTCCAACCACTGTCTTTCAATCAATGAGGTATGAACTAATAATAAAGTTAGAGGAAATAAAGGCAACACTCTGTGTAGGTTTAATTTTTAGTGTTAAACTAGATAAATATAAGATAGTTGTAGGAGAAAAGTTATTCAAGAAAAACACCAAAGACTTCATCTCAATAAGGGTATGCAACCCAATCAAAATATAATATCACTCATGTTTCAAAAGATAGGAACACACATTTCCTAGACTGTAGGAGACATCATTGTATTGACACATCATAAGCCTTAATTTATATTTAGAAATTAAACCCATTGTAATAATATAAATCAATTAATAAGTTGTCCTGAAGTTGACTCTGACTCATAGTGCCCCCTTGTGTGGCATTAAGTTTTCAATGACTCGGATTTTGAAAGTAGATCTGTTTCGCTTTCATCCGAGTAATATACAAACAATAAGATGTACTCTGGTTTATACCATGTTACGAGGGAGAAAGATGAGGCTTTCTGCGCCCGTAAAGATTTACAGCCTCGGAAACCCTGTATAGTGTCGTTATGAGTCGGAACCGACTCCACAGCACATAACAACAACAACAGCCTTTAGTACTTACTATAGCTTGTAGTACGTTTAGAAATCAAGAAATGTGTTTATCTGCTGAGCTTTATCTTTTTATTTTTCTTCAAAAATAGTATTGCCTCTTCTAGGAAGAACATTCATATTTCGACCAAACTGTATATTTTACTTTTCAAGTTTAGAGTTGTTGTTTTGTTTTGTTTTTGCTGGTTCTGATTGAAACTGTAAAATCTTCTGATCACTAAAGTCCTGGTGTGTGCTGGACTGCAAGGTCCGTTTGAACCACAAGGTAAGTAGTTCAAGCTCATCAGTCACTCCTCAGAAACCCTATACAGGGTTGCTATGAGTCAGAACCTACTCAATGGCACTTGACAACAGCAACAACAATCACTAAAAGTGTTTCAATGATCAAATTATTTAAATAGTATTTGATCTGTTTCAGCAATGATATGATTTAAAGGGTGGAATATTCTGCCCACTTCATACCAAAGCATTTTATATTTTATATACTACGATAGTTACGGTTTTGTGTCAATTTGACTGGACTAAGTTTCTCAGTGATTTGGCAGTTGAGATGTAGTTGTTGCCAATGTCAAGATCTAATATAATGTAGTCAATTCTATGATGAGGTCTTCCATGAGTAGCCAGTTATTGAAAGGGCATGTGGCCTGCTTCCTATATATTCAACATTCAGGCTTTATGCTGAGTCTAGGTGTCACATCTGGCATTTGCTTCAATTTTTGATTCTTTGTACTTGAGTCAGTGGTCTTCTCTTTTACCTGAGTTTTCTAGAATTTGCCTGCCTTCTTACGTACAAGACCCAACTTCCCACCTGCCCACCTAACTGTATGCAACAGAAGCCTCAAACATGATATCTGACCTACAGACTTAAGATTTGTCCACCTCTACAACTGAGTAAGCCACTTACTTGATATAAATCTCTCTTTATAGTTACATACATAAGCTTCACTGTTTTTGCTTCTCCAGAGTACCCAAGCTATTACATGTAGTATGGTAAAATAAGTTTTTATTTTAATTGCACATTTTTTCTTTTGTTTCTTTGTTGTTGTTAGGTACCATCTACTTGGTTCTGATTTGTGATGTTATGCACAACAAAACAAAACACTGCTGGGTCCTGCTCCATCTTTATAAATGTTATTATGTTTGAGGGAATTGTTTAATATCAGCATACATTTAAAAAAACTTTGAGGAATTTTGGTGATTAAACTTTATTTGGAAACTATTGGCGTTTGTATAATGTTGAACCTTGTAAACAAGTATATTCTTTAATTAATTAATTAATTAATTTCCTTTAATTTATTCCAAAATGTGTATAGATTTCTAGTAAAGTTTTATAGCTTGTTAAATAAATTTCTACATTTTACCTTTTCCAATACTTTGAAAGTTGTAGGATTTCAAATTCAGTTTTGAACTTTACTTTTATTGATATTTTTCATATTTTGAACACATAAAAATCAATCATGCCTTACTCAGATGGATCTAATTTTTTTCACTAGTAAATTTAAACTGTATGTAATAACATAATACTAATTTTATTTCTGATGTTTAAGACATTATGTATTTTACATGCCTTATTGTAATAGGACTTACTGGATATTCATATTTAAAGTATATTACCAGCTATTTTTGTATGTTTTCAAAAGTCAGTGAAAATGTTTTCATTAATAGTTATTATTCAGTATGATATTCATATTACTTTTTATAGCATATTTATCATGTAGACTTCTATATTTACTAATAATTTTCATAAGAAAATATATTGATTTTCAATAGAGAGCTATTTTTTTCCTATTTATTCTCATAATGAGATATCCTGGTTGTATTTGAAAAGTCTAGTTAACTTTTCATGTCAGCATAAATTAAATTTGATGTTAATTTTTAAAATACCTTTTGTATGATTCATGATTTATTGATAATTAACACTTTTCAATTTTATGGATAATTCTAAATAATATTTTGCTTGTTTGCTTTTGTTTTTCTTTGTCTAGTCTTATTTCTCTATTTTTTAAAAAAATACATAGAGGTAGAAATTCACCTCCATGATTTCATCCATCCATTTATTTCTAATATATTCATTATTGTTGTTAAGTTCTGTGGAGTCAGCTCTAACTCATAGTGACCCTATGTACAATAGACCAAATACTGCCCAGTCCTGGGGCAACCTCACAATCTTTGTGATGCTTGCCCATATGCTGCTACCATTGTGCCAATCTACCTCGTTGGGGGTCTCCATTAAGAGGCTACCTCTCATCTGTGTTTGTTCTACTGTGGTGGTTTGCTTGTTGCTATGATTCTAGAAACAACGACAAAGGTATTTTAAATACCAACATAGTCATCCATTGTGCAAATGCTTAAACTGGGCATCCAGAAAAGACAGATTAGGAAGGAGGACAAAGGGACTACTTTCAAATGTATGATACTGAAAATCTTATTAATAGCTGTACAACACTGTGAGCACCAGAATATTGAATATTGAAACATGATGAGAGCACCAGAATACTGTCAGATATAGTGCCAGAAGATAATCCCATTGGATTGAAGGCACTCAAAATACGGCTGGGAAAGACTTGACTCCTCAAAGTAGAGTTGATCTTAAGGACGGGAATTGAGTTAAACATTCATGACCTCCATTTGCTGATTGGGCACAATTCAAAATGAAGAGAAACAGCTTTAAACATCCACTAATAATCAAACATAGAATACAAAAAGTGTAAACCTAGAAAAATTTAAAATTCTCGAAAATGATATGGAATCTGATATTTTAGGCATTAGTGAGCTGAAATGGACTGATATGGGTCATTTTGAATGTGACAGTTACATGGTTTGCTATGCAGAGAATGACAAAACAAATATGCATTGTATCACATTCATCATCAAAAATAATAATATATTAAGTTTTGTCTGGAAGTACAATGCTGTCTGTGATAGGGTAATATCCATAGGCCTCCAGGGAAGACCAGTAAATACAATTATTATTCAAACCAATGCACCAACCGCTAAGGCCAGTGATGATGAAATTGAAGAATTTTACCAAATTTTTCAATCTACAATTGATCAAACTTGCAATCAAGATTTATTGATAATTCTTGGCTATTGAAATGCAAATGTTGGAAACAGGAATGATCAGTCAATGGAAAATATCGCCTTGCTGATAAAAATCATTCTGAAAATCTCATGAAAGAATTTTGCAAGACCAATGACTTCCTCATAGCAAATACTTTTGTCTTTTATTTGTTTAAAGCGTTTTTTGTGTATTGAGTAAGCCTTCGCTTACAGGACAAATCACCATTTTTATATTCAGCAAATCATTGTAATGATGAAAATACTCTCCATGCACCCTTAGCCAACAGTGTTTATATCTGCACCTTATACATAAACTTTTTGGGTGTGTGTGTATACACATAACACATTGTAAATATGTATATAATCATTTAAATGTCCATAGGGCACATTTTTTTTTTTTCATCACTTGACCAAATTTTTATTGAGCTTCTCAGGACCAATATTGATGGGGAAGGGAATGTGGATAGCACAAAGATGAAGTAGGCAAAGCCTCACCTTTCAAGAACTTTTTTGAACAAGGTTAATAGTCAACAATAAAGAAAAAGATGGGCTCAGAGTTTAAATAGCTTGTCCAAAGTAAATCTACCACCTCACTTGGCTTTTTTCAGTCTGTGTTACAGGTGTGTTGTGTGTGGGATGCCACTCCCTGGGAATCCTCTGAAGTCCATAGGCTCCCAGGCTGGGGCCCACAACACAGGTGTAGCAAGATGGGAAACAAGAGGTGGTAGTAGGGTGTTTGAGCAAGTTCTGCTGAAGACTGAAGGCCAGCTGTGAAGCAGGTAGAAGGACTAGAAGCAAGCCCCTGGGGAGTGGCCAGTTTACTCAGCTCTAGGAGGCAGTGCTGGGGATACTGTCAATCCCCTTTAACTCTTTAAAGTCCTGAGCAGGTTTGACTGTTAGTCGCCTGCAGCCCCGAACACTTCATTCAGGGCCTAGAGACTCCTAGGGGATTGTGGCTGGCTTTCAGTGGGCAAATCAGATCAAAGGGTAGGGTGGGAACAGGACTGTCGATACCTTCAGGCCAGACACAGCAGATGGCTCTCCCAGTTTCCAGAGTCCTCTGGATTCCTGATAGGGGTCTTTGTTACAAATTCTTTTCCAGGTAATGTCTTAGGAGCTTTCAATCACTTGTCTATTGTGGATAAAGCAACAAGAATCCTGGAGATACAAGAAATCAGTAACAACTTTGCTCATAACTGATATTTTCCCCTCATGTTTGTTTTTAATAACTTCCATATGGGTGCTTTCTGTATGCTCCCTTCACTGGCCTAGCTGGAGGTACTTTCAGCAATGGCCTGGTCCCATTCCAGTCACCTTGGCCATAAGCTTCATAAGAATCTTGAACCTCCCCATTTCCATAGTCATAATATTCTGAGTCCCCTTGGCTCTGGCTGTAATAACCTTCATAGCCTTCATAACTGTGTTTTGCATATGTATCATCATACCCATATTTTTCATATGTTTCTGGTGCAGGGGGTGAAGGCAGAGGTATTCTCTGGATGCCTAATGTCCATGCTCTTGGTGTTAGAGCACCCCTCACAGTAGGCGGGGGTGACACACTTCGAGTCACAGTGGTACCTCTAGTGATGGTTCCTCTCACAGGTGTACCATGCACCAGAGCGCCGCGAGGTGGTCCAACACCTCTGCCTCTGAGTACAGGCGAAAGGGGAGGTGCAGCTCCCCGGCCTCTCACTGGGGTCGACCGACCAACTTAGAGACCCACAAGCCCAGCCCAAAGCATCTCATTACAACACAGTTGCCCCTGCTGCGCTTCTGCCTCTTGATTGGCTTTCAAGGACAGAAATCCCATCTTTGAGCTAGCCTTAAGGGACCTAGCACAAGGAGATTACTATTTAACAGCAACCATGCAACTGCCACTCGTCTGTCTTTCGTGCTGTGGTGACTTGAGTTGCTGTGATTCTGAGGGCTATGCCACCGGTATTTTAAATAACCAGCAGGGTCACCCATGGTGGACAGGTTTAAGATGAGCTTCCAAACAAAGACTAGGAAGAAAGAGTGACAAATTACTTCTGAATTGCTAGTCACTGAAAACTCTATGAATAGCAGAGAAACATTGTGAGATACAGGACTGGAAAGTGGGAAGACACTCAGAATGCGACTGGGGAAAAAATGCCTCCTCCAAGTAGAGAAAAGCTCACAAAACCTTTATTTGCTAACGGGCCACAAATCAAAATGAAGA
>NW_006409023.1:269130-273046 GCF_000296735.1 Chrysochloris asiatica | reverse complement strand
CTGTATCATAGAACCTTGTTATTCCAAGGTTGTGTGCATTTGTCACAATGTACATCTATTCCATTTAACCAATGTATACCTCACAAAGCCTTTCCCTATCATCCCAGCTCCTCTAGCCACACCCCTTTGTGCATTGCCCTTCCTCTCCTATTTATCACCCTCCCTGACCCTCTAGTAATCACACGTCTATCCCCTGACCTGTGAGCTACTGTACCCTTTCTTCCACCCCAGTAACTCTCAGAGAATTATTCTTTTAGTACGGAAATCTTTTCTTAACTTTTTACAATAATGAACTTATGCAAAATCTGTCCTTTTGTGCCTGACTAATTTCATTGAGCATTATGTCCTCAAGGCTCATCTATGTTATATGGTATTTTGCAGCTTCATCATTATTCTTCAAGGTAACATAGTATTCTGTTATGTGTACCAGAGACCATTTATCCATTCTTTTGTTAATGGGAACTTGGGTAGTCTCCAGTTTTTTGCTTTTGTGAATAGTGCTGTGATGAATATTAGTATGCATATATTTACTTGTGATCTGACTCATATTTCTTGTAGACATGGTATATGTTCTCTATTTGGTATAAGTAGAGGAATTGCTGGATCATAAGGTATTTCTATTTCCAGTTTCCTGAAGAAGTGTCATATCATTCTCCAGAGTGGTGAACCAATTTGCAGTACTGCCAGCAATATATGAGTGCCTTAGTCTCTCCACACCCTCTCCAGCATTTGCTGTCATCTGTTTTTCTGAACTTCATGGATACTGCTAGTGTGAGATGATATCTCATTGTTGTTTGATTTGCATCTCTCTAATGGCTAATGATCAAGAACATTACTTCATATGTTTGTTTGCTTCCAGAATGTCTTCCTTGGTGAAGTGCCTGTTCTTATCCTGTGTCCATTTTTAAATTGGGTTATGTGTCTTTTTCTTGTAGATGCGTTGTAGTTTCCACCCACTGACTTCTGCAAAGGCTGCAGCCCGCAGCTGTTCTGTTTCAGAAGTCAGTCTCTTATTGCTGTTGTTGTCAAATCTTTCTGCTGGTAAACATCTGAATCACCAACTTATCCCTTTTATGAAATTCAGAGATCCAGGACAGTCCTTCCAATCTATTTTGCCTAGTTTCCCATGCTTTTGCTCACACAATTATTTCTTGAAACATGTGAATTAAAACACTTCTGTACAGTTGGCTTTTATATTGTTTAAAAATGGTATTTGAGAAGCAGCCTCCACGATTCCAGCTGCTTCATGGATTGCAAGCTGTGGTGGAAGAGAGTGCTACAGAAATCTCTGTTACTATGGAGCTTACAGAAGCCTTTTCTCTCATGCATTTACCACCTCATTCTGCTCAAACTGCTTCATTCATTGGATTTGTGGTTTCTTGAAATCCATCTCAAAGTGTTTGATTTACCACAGGGAAATCCTTTTGTGAGAAAGAAAGATTCCACAGATCACTTACTAAAGAGTTCTTGTCTCAGCTGCTCTTATTCAATCTGTATGCTGAGCAAGTAATTTGAAAACCTGGATTCTATAAAGAAATACATGGTATCAGGATTGAAGGAAAACTCATTAACAACCTTCAATATGCAGGTGATGGAACCTTGCTTGGTGAGAGCAAAGATGACTTGAAATTCTTGCTGATAACGATGAAAGACCACACCTTTGTTATGATTGCAACTGAATGTAAAGAAAACAGAAATACTCATAATATACCAATGAACAATATTATCCATATAAATGGAGAGAAGAATGAGATTGTCAAAGACTTCATTTTGCTCTAATCAACAATCAACACTCAGGGAAGCCGCAGTCAAGAAATCAAACACTTGTACTGTGTTAGGCAAATCTGCTGGACAGGACCTCCTTAAAGTGTTGAAGAGCAAACATGCCAATTTGAGGACTAAGGTGCATCTGATGCAAGTATTTGTATTCAATAACCTCATATGCATGTGAATGTTGGTACAGTGAAAAATGAAGACCGCAGAAAAACCGACGCATTTGTGTTATGGTGTTGCAGGAGAATGTTGAGAGTACCATGGACCACCAAATGAACAATTATATCTGGTTTAGAAGAAATACAGTCAAAATGCTCCTTGGAAGCCAGGATGACCAGACTTTGTCTCTCATACTTCAGACATATTATCAGGAGGGAACAGTCCTTGGAGAAGGTTATCATGCTTGGTAAAAGGGAGGGTTGGAGAAAAAGAAGAAGATACCAGTGAGATAGATTGGCACAGTGGCAGCAGCAATGGATTCAAGCATAACTTCAACTGTGAGATTGGCACAGGATTAGGCAGTGTTTCATTCTGTTGTTCATAGGGAAGCTATGAGTTGCTACCAACTCGATGACACCTAACAACAACAACAACACTAATAACAATTTAAGGAGTATTTTTTCCTGTAAGCATTACTCATTTTCATAAAATATTAAGTTTTCTTTTATAAGTTGATTTTTAAGTGTAGTTTTTAATTTATAAACTATGACTGTTTTCCAGTTAATCTTCCTAATTAATCTTCTAAATTGCTTTCCTCATGGTTAAGCATATACTTTTTACTTCTTTATAACTATACTGTTGTGACATTTAAAATGTCTATCATGCCCCATTTTAGGCAGTATTCTAAATATGAATGCTAGCTCAGTTTTATTAATTGTTTTGCTTAATCCCTGATGTTGGTTCTATGATCAAAAGAGCTGAATTGATCGATATTACTATTTTCAGTTATCTTCCTCTACTATCTTTTGATTTCTCCTCTGAGCTAGTATGCATTTAATTTTAATATTTTTTATGAACATTCCTTAGAAATTATACATGGATGATACAAATTTTAAAAGTTTATATGCCCCTAACTGTCTTTGATTTCCTTAACAGATAAATTGCATCCTCCTTGTTTATAAAATGCTTAGATGGTGATCATCTTCTCTCAATTCCTAACAGACATTTACTTAGTCTTCTACCAATCGTACTTTGTTATAAATGCCCAATTTGTTTTTCTGTCTCTTTAAAGCATATACTAGTTCCTGCCTTGGCATATTCTCATTTTTTTACTATTTAAATTTTTATTTCAACATTTTTAGGGCATATGTATGGATGTCATTTTTTACTTTATGATAAATAGAACATAGTCAATTTTTGGAAAATCAGAAATCTTTCTTGATATAAAAATTTGATTTCCAGAACATATGTTCAAGAGTTTAAATTAACTTTTTAAATTAGTTTTCTATTTTACTCCATAACAAATAACAAAACTGTAATGGCAGGATAACTTTCCTATTTTAAAGACAGTTAACTTTCAACTTTAATTCCATCTGCAATCTTAATCATTGTTACAATGTATGCACATAATTTAGAGATTACAAAAAGAGCTCCCCAACACACACCCAGGGCCATTATTCTACCTACCATATATGACTTTTAACAATGTATGTAATTAGTGTAAAACTGAACACAATTATATACAATTTAACAAATAAACTATATATTTAATGGTTAAGGTTCAAAGTAAAAACACAACACATAAAATCCTAATATTCTGTTATGCAACAATTCTATTTAAATTGATTTAAACAGATTGATAAAATAGTAGAACATTTAGTTTGATGTATTTTAAATATATAATGCTTACTTGTTGAATTTCTAAGGTGCTGTCAAGTCAGTTTCAACTCATGAAACTTATACACAACAAAACAAAACACTGATCTGTATAGTTGCATCATACAGTGTTGAAACATTGAATCCTATTGTCACTGCCAATGTGAAAATTCATCTCATTGGAAGTCTTCCTCTTTTTTGCTGGCCCTACATTTTTTTGCTGTCCCTACAGCTTGTGGACTAAGGTGCGCCTGACCCAGGCCATGGTGTTTTCTATAGCCTCATATGGATGCGAAAGCTGGACAGTGAATAAGGAAGATCGTAGAAG
>NW_006409023.1:262793-263956 GCF_000296735.1 Chrysochloris asiatica | reverse complement strand
CCCAGGATCGGACATTGTTTCACTCTTCTGTGCATGGGGTCGCTATGAATCAGTTCTTACTTGAAGGCACCTAACAACAACAATAACAATTTAGAACAAACCATGAAGGCAAGAAGGCAATGGGGAGACATATACAAAACGCTATAAGAAAAAAAAAGCTTCCAACCAATAATCGTCTATCCAGCAAAACTATCAATCAAATATGATGGTGCAATCAAAACATTCCATGATAAACAGAATCTGAGAGTTTTTATCAAAACCAACCCAGCATTTCAAAACATCCTAAAGGGAGTTCTTTGGACTGAAAACCAACAAGAACAGAGAACAGCCAGAGATTTACAGGCGGGCAACACAACCTGGAACTCAGTCAACAGATAACAGAGTCCAGAACAGTACAAGACTACAACAACGAATTCCAAGGACCTGGGAGTTCAACCGAAGATCAAAACTATTTCGCTGCGAAAGAAGGGATAAACGTAGACATAGAGATCCAGGTGATGAGGATGTCAGGTAAATTACAGAACAGAATAGATTCTCTTAAATAGAGAAAAAAAAGAGTAGACTATAATGTAACCCCAAAGAAAGTTAATACTTCACAAATCACCATGAAAATGAACTTCCAAACAGAACAAGTAAATAAGAAAACTAAGAAGAAACCGACAAGAAATAGTATGAAAATCACAAACCTAACACAAGAAGGCATGCAGAACAAAAGAATGAACAACATTACCCAAAAAGTAACATAATGGCAGCAATTAATCCATACCTATTGATAAATCATTGAAAGTCAATGACTTGAATACACCAGTGAAGAGATGAGAGTGGCAGAATGGAAAAGAAAACAAGTTCTTTCAATATGTTGCCTACAAGAGACAAACCTTACACACAAAGACAAAAACAGACTAAAAATTAAAGGATGGAAAAATACATACCAAGTTAACTGCAACAATAAACAAGCAGGAATGGCAGAACTAATCTCCTACAAAGTACACTTTTAGATAAAAACCAGCATAAGAGACAAAGAACGACACTATCTCATGAAAAAAGGATGAATTAAGCAAGATGACATAACCATAATAAATATCTATGCTCCTAACCCGTCTTCAGTCTATAACTGACTGGAATACCTTAAAGGGGGCTAGAAATCACCCAGACCCAAAATG
>NW_006409023.1:259808-261810 GCF_000296735.1 Chrysochloris asiatica | reverse complement strand
CATGGGCTGCCAAAAGAACCAATAGATCAGTTTTGTAAGAAGTGCAACCAGAGTGCTCCTTGGAGGTCAAGATAGCCAAACTTCATTTCTCCTACTTGGGATATATTGTCAGGAGGGACCAGTCGCTGGAGAAGGATATCATGTTTGGTAAGGTGGAAGGTCAGAAAAAAAGAGGAAGATCCCCAATGAGATGGACTGACCAAATGGCAGCATCGATGGACTCAAATGTGGCAAGAGTCATGAGGTTCGCCCAGGATCGGACAGTTTTTCATTCTGCTGTGCATAGGGTCGCTATGAGTTTGTATCAACTCAATTGCACATAACAGGAAAAGTATATATATTCCTTCTTTTCCTTCCTCTAGTTGTGTTCTGAACATCCAGCCATTGAAGCTAGCTCCAATGGGCACTAAGTGCAAGTTTGGAGGCCCTTGGTCATATCCCCTCTCTTCATATCAACTTTACTCTCAGCTCTAGCTCTCTATGGACATGTCCTTGTCCATGGGCTGAGGAGTCCCCAAGTCTCACCATACTTTTGGTCAAGCAGCTCTCACCATACTCCAGGCTGATGGGTTCTATGTAACTTGGTCAGACTTAGGCCACCTCTTCATTGCTACTTTTCCTGCACTTCCTCCCACCAGTAGACCAACGTGGTTGCCAGCAAGCTTATAAGCTTGCTTTTGTATTCCCATTGACTTTCATTTTGGGGAGGGGGTTTGTCCTGAAGGGGCTTGATTGCTTGCCTTGATGGCTCCCCAGAGAACAACTTGCTTCTTCTGATAGTAACCAATCAGACTGCCATTTTTGTTTTTGTTTTCCTTGCTGGTTTTTCTTTTAAAAAATATCTTCTGTTCCTCTAGCTGCTCCTGACTGGTTTGTTTGTCTTTTCAAGTGGGATTTTCCCATCTCCTAAGGTTCTGGATGGGGATTTGAACTCCACCTAAGGTCTTAGATCCCACAAAATGTTACAAGAAGCCTCTTTCACTGGTCAAGTTCTTGCACCCCTTTTAGGTATTCCAATCAGTTATAGGCTGAATGCTCGCTTACAAGCTTTCTGTAATCATGTTTCCCAATATTCATTTCTATCCCACTCAGGTTGCTATTTTATAATAGTAGACAAGGGAAACAAATATTCACAAGACAGTCAAACATCTTAACATTATTTCCCCCTTTTTACCCATTCAGACTATACCTCAATTCCTGTATCACGGAGCCCTTTTTTCCAAGGTTGAGCATTCATTACTATTTACCTCTGTCCCATTTAGCCCATGCAAGCCTGCTTAATGTTCTCTTAACTACCTTGTTCTTCTGTCCCCCTCTCTCTACTTGTGTAACACAAACACTCAAACTGTGATATGTTTATCCCCTACACTGTTCTCTACCACTCACTTCCAACCCCCACCCCCTGGTAACCAATAAATAATTTTTCCTTTTTTCATTTTTCCTTTTAGTGTGTGTATCTTTTCTTAAGCTTTTATAATAATGGTCTTATGCAATATTTCTCCTTCAGTGACTATTTTCACTCAACATAAGGTCGTCAAGTTTCATCCATGTTATATAGTGACTTACAGCTTCCTTGTTATTCTTCAAGGTAGCATAGTATTCCATTGTGTGTATGTAACAACATCTTTTAATATATTAACTGTTGTTTCCATTTGAATTGATTGTGTACTAAACAAAAGGAAGTCTTGACAATTTCAATATTTTCTCCAGTAATCAAGATGTTATTTATTGGCCCAGTTTAAACATAGCCATATAATCTAGCTTCTCTGTTTATTTGCTCAGCATACATATTGAATTGGAGTCCTGGTGTGATGCTGTGGGTTAATGAGCTGAACTGGGAAGTCAGTTTGAACCACAAGTTCAGTGGTTCAAGTTCACCATCCACTCCTCAGAAATCCTATACAGGGTCTCTTTGGGTCAGAACTGACTCAACAGCTCTTAACAACAGCATACGTATAGAATTAGCATGATGAAAGGATAAAACCCTGTCATATAACTTCCT
>NW_006409023.1:258102-259448 GCF_000296735.1 Chrysochloris asiatica | reverse complement strand
AAATTGTATTCATAAAAATTTTACTTGTGTGTTGTATTGATGGTATTTTTTGATGACTTCCATGTTTTTCTGGGCCACTTCTCTGTTTGTAATAGGCACAAATATGATTCTCATGCAATCTGTTGGCCAGGTACCTGTCTTCCAATTTCCAACAAAGACAAGTGAGCACCTCCAGGGCTGCATCAGCTTGCTGAAAGATTTCATTACTCTTTTGTATTCCATTAATATCTATATCCTGGGTTTTTGCCAGTGCCTTCAATGCAGCTTGGACTTCTGCCTCAAGTACCGTAGGTTCTTGATCAATGGCTACCTGTTGAATTGGTTGAACATTGATTATTTCTTTTTGGTATGCGATTATTTACTCTGTGTATTCTTTCCAACTTCTTTTCATACTTTATGCTCATTGTCATTCTTAAATGCCATCAAGTCATTTCTGACTAATAATGACCATGTATAGAATTTCCAATAAGAAACTGGATGGTTAGAACTGCTGACCTTGTGGTTAGTAGTCCAGTGCATATTCAACAGTGCCACAAAAGATTCCAATTTTTCCACAGAGTCATTCAATATTGCAACCCAATGCTTGAATTATTTCTTCTGTTCTTTCAGCTTGAAAAACACTGCACATGTTCTTTGCTTTTTTGGTTTTAAAACTCAAGAGTTTTACACATTACCTTATAATATTTCCCTTTGTCTTCTTTTGCTATTCTTTGGAAATTTTTGTTCAGATCTTTTATTTACTCATTTATTCTATTCATCTTAGGTTCTCTGTGCTCAAGAGAAAAGTTCAGATTCTCCTCGGATATCTGCTTTTGTCTTTTCTTTCTTAACTGTCATTCAATGACCTTTTATTTTCCCCATGAATGATATTCTCTTTGTTATCCAATAACTGCTCTGGTCTTAGGACATGTGTGTCTAAAGTATCGAATCTGTTCCTGATATGGTCACTAAATTCAGGTGGGGTATATTCAATATCATTTTGTGCTTTTTTTGCAAATGTTTTGATTTTCATCTTTAGTCTGAACTCTCATATGAGCAATTAAAAGTCTGTTCCACAAGTCTGCCCTCTCATTGTTTTGGATGATGATATTAACCTTCTTCACCACTTATATGTAAGTTTTTTTGTACTGTAGTGACTTGTGTGTTAATGTGATGCAAGAATCTATGTCAGTAATATTTTAAATTCCAGCAGTGTCACAGACAGTGGACAAGTTTCAGTAGGATTTTCAGACTTAGACAGATTAAGAAGGAGAGGTGGACAATTTCTGCATGGTTAGTCACTAAACCATTATGAATATCAGTGGAATATTGTCATATATAGTAACAGAATATGAAAACATAATGAA
>NW_006409023.1:256574-257639 GCF_000296735.1 Chrysochloris asiatica | reverse complement strand
CGAAGCTTAGCCATCCTGGCCTCCAAGGAGCACTCTGGCTGCACTTCTTCCAAAACAGATCTGTTGGTTCTTTTGGCAGTCCATGGCACTTTAAGTATTCTCCCCCAACACCACAACTCAAAGGCATCAATTCTTCTACGATCTTCCTTGTTCATTGTCCAGCTTTCACATCCATATGAGGCTATTGAAAACACCAAGGCACACCTTAGTCCTCAAGCTGACATCTCTGCTCTTCAATACTTTAAAAAGTCCCTGTGCAGCAGATTTGCCCAATGCAATATGTTGTCTGATCTCTTGACTGCTTCTTCCACAAGTGTTGATAGTTGATCCAAGAAGAATGAAGTCCTTGACAACTTCAATCTTTTTTTTTTTTTTTTTCCAATCTTGTTTTTGTTAGGTGCTTTTAAGTCAGTTCTGACTCACAGTGATGTTATGAACAATGGAATGAAACACTGCCAGGTCCTGAGTCATCCTTATTTGTTAGCCCAGTACTCTAACTCTGTACAAAGTCATCTCGTTGGTGGTCTTCCTCTATATTGCCTATATTGCCGATATTCACTTTGCCAAGCATGATGTTCTTCTCCAGGGACTTGTTCATTCTGATAATATGTCTAAGGTCTGAGACATGAAGTCTCTCTATCCTGGCTTCCAAGGAGCAATTAGGTTGTACTTCATCTAATACAGATTTGTTTGTTCTTCTAGAAGTCCATGATACTTTTAATATTCTTTGCCAACACTCAAAATCAACTCAAATTCATCAATTCTTCTACTGTATTCCTATTCATTGTCCAACATTCATGTACATGTTGTTGTTGTTGTTATTGTTAGGTACCATCGAGTCGCTACTGACTCATAGTGACCCTATGCACAACAGAATGAATCACTGCCTGATCCTGGGCCAACCTCACAATTGTTGCCACGTTTGAGCCCATTGATGCTGCCACTTTGCCAATCCATCTCTCTGGGGGTCTTCCTCTTTTTCTCTAACCCTTCACCTTACCAAACATGATATCCTTTTTCAGTGACTGGTCCCTCCTGACAATATGTTCAAAGTATGAATATGTT
>NW_006409023.1:254893-256286 GCF_000296735.1 Chrysochloris asiatica | reverse complement strand
CTATTGAAAATACCATGGCTTGGGTCAGGCACATCATAGTCCTCATACTGACAGCTTTACACTTAAACACTTTAAAGAGATATTGTGCAGCATATTTGCCATGTGCAATATGTGGTTTGATTTCTTGACTGCTACCTCCATGAGTGTTGATAGTGGATTCAAGAAAACTGAAGTCTTTGACAACTTTAAATTTTTCTCCATTTATCATTATATTGTTTATCGGTCAAGCATTGAGGATTTTTGTTTTCCTAACATGGAGGTGCAATCCATACTGATATTCATCAGTAAGAAATTTAAATCTTCTTTGCTTTCAACAAGCAAGGTTTATCATCTGCATATTACAGGTAGTTAATTAATTTTCTTTCAATCTTGATACAACATTCTTCTTTATATAATCTATTTTCTCTGATTATTTGTTCAGCATAAAGAATAAATAAGTATGATGAAAGAGTATTACCTTGATGCACTCTTTTCCTGATTTTTAACCATTTAGTTTTCTTTTATTCATTTCCAATGACTGACTCTTGGTCAATGAAATATTCAGAAATACCCATTCTTCACAATGATATCCATAGTTTGTCATAAGCCACACAGCTGAAAGTTTTTGAATAGTCAATAAGGCATAGGTGAACTTTTTTCAGGTATCTTATGCTTTCAGTCAAGATCCATCTGATGTCAGCAATGATATCCTCTGTCCACGACCTAGTTTGGATCCAACTTCAAAATCTGTCAATGTACTGTTGCTGCTACATTTGAAATATATTTAGCAAAGTTTTACATGCATGTGATATTAATTATATTGTTCAAGGGTTTCTACATTCCATTAGGTTATCTCTCTTTGGACTGGGCAAAATATGATTCTCTTCCTAACAGTCAGCAAAGTAGCTATTTTCCAAATTTTGTGGCATAGATGATTCAGTGCTTCAAGTGCTTCATCAATTTGTTGAAAGGTTTCAATTTGTATTTCATCAATTGTTGAGGGTTTGTTTTTGCCAATGCCTTCAGTGCCCCTTGGACTTCTTCCTTCAGTACATTGGTTCTTGATATGCTACCTCTTGAAATGCTTAAACATTGGCCATTTCTGTTTGGTACAGTGACTGTGCATTCATTCCATCTTCTTTTAAGGCTTTCTGTATCATTCAACAATTTCCCCAAAGAATCTTTGAATATTGTATGACAAGGTTTTAATTTTTTTCTCTTCAGTCATTCCAGCTTGAGAAATCCTCAGCAATTTTTTTTCCTTTTGGTTTTCTAATTCCAGGTATTTGCACATACCATTACAGTAGTTGACTTTATCTTCTAGAGCTACTCTTTTGAAATTTTCTTCTCAGTTATTTTACCTCCTCATTTCTTCCATTTGCTTTAGCATCTCTACACTGGTGAATAAGTTTCA
>NW_006409023.1:243836-253687 GCF_000296735.1 Chrysochloris asiatica | reverse complement strand
CTGCAAGGAATACCAGTTACTACCACTATTTTTCA
Source organism: Chrysochloris asiatica (assembly GCF_000296735.1). Classification (NCBI taxonomy): domain Eukaryota; kingdom Metazoa; phylum Chordata; class Mammalia; order Afrosoricida; family Chrysochloridae; genus Chrysochloris; species Chrysochloris asiatica. Next base: position 253,652 of record NW_006409023.1, on the reverse strand, counting down.
AAATTACTCATCAACCATTAAAACCAGAGATGGTGAAATCGAAGAATTCTACCAACCACTCTAGTCTGAAATTTATCAAACATGTATTCCAGATGCATTGTTAATTACTGGTGATAGGAATATGAATGATGGGTGCAAAGAGGAAGTATCAGTAGTTTGATAATAGGACCTAGTGATATAAATTAAGCTATAAACTGTATGACAGAATTTTACAAGAGTAATTAGGTATTCAATACAAATACCTTTATTAATCCACATAAAGAGTGTCTATATACATGGACCTCACCATACAGAATACACAGGAATCAAATTGACTATATCTGTGAGGATAGACAGTGGAAAAGTTAAATATCATTAGTGAAAATGATTTCAGGGGCTGTGGAACAGACCATCAATTGCACATTTTAAGGTTCAAGCTGTAGCTGAAGAAAACTTTTAAAAAGCCTATGAGAGCCAAAAACTGAGGTTGAACACATCTCACTTTAATTTAGAGACCATCTCAATTACAGATTATGCTTTTGATACTAATGACCAAAGAACAGAGTAGTAGTGGGATGGATTTAAGAAAACATTGCAGGAAGTATGCAAAAGGTCATTGAAAAGACAGGAAAGAAAGAATAACTAAAACAAAATGGATGTTAAATAAGCTTTTTAATTGCTCTCCAGCATAAAATGTAAAGTGAATAGGAGAAATGAAGAATTTAAAGGGCTGAGCAGATAATTTTATAGTACATCTTGAAAAGAGAAAATGAAGTATTACATTAAAATGTGCAAAAACCTGCATTTGGAAAACCACTTCTCAAGCTTACAGAATTGAAGAAAAAATTTAACCTCTACATGACTATTGAAGGATTTGATAGGCAAAATATTGAATGAGACAGGAGACAGAAAACATCAAAAGAAGATGCTAGGGATACACAAAGTCACTGTACAAAAAAGAAATGGTGGATGTTCAATGATCAAGAAACAATGATACTGAAGAAAGAAGTTCAAGGTGCATTGAAGACATTGGATATAAAAAAAAACTCCAGAGATTGATGGAATACAAATGGAAATATTTTAACAAATATTAGCAGTATAGTCAAACACTCATCTATATCAAGAAATATGAAACCAGTTAGTTACCTGACCAATCTATTGAAAGAAATCTGTATTTATGTCCATTCCAAAGAGAGGTCTCTAATGAAATACGGAAATCATTAAACAATATGATTAATACTATTGTTGTTGTTATGTGCCATGGAGTCAGTTCCGACTCATAGCAACCCTACACAGGGTTTCCAAGGCTGTAAATCTTTACGGGAGCAGACCACCTCATCTTTCTCCTTCAGAACCACTGATAGTTTCGAACTGCTGACCTTGCGGCTTGCAGCCTGATTCGTAACCACTACGCTACCAGAGCTCCTTGATTAATACTAAATGCAAGTAAATTTCACTCAAGGTCATTCAAAATCATCTGAAACAGCAACTCAACAAGGAACTGCCAGAAATTCAAGCCTAATAAAGAAGAGGACATGGAATAAGATCGCACTGTTGATGTGAGATGCAACTTGGAGGAAAACAGAATATGAAAGAATGGTGCTTACTTGTGTTTTATTGACTAAGCAAAGACTTTTCACTACATGAATCATGACAAGCTATGAATAACATCGTGAGAAATGGGTATTCCATAACCTTAATTGTTGTTGTTATGAACCATTGAGTAAGTACTGACCCATAACAACCTTATGCACAGCAGAACGGAACACTGCCTGATTCTGAGCCAACCTCACTATTGTTGCCACACTTGAGTGCATCAATGCTGACACTTGGCCAATTCATCTCATTGGGGGTCTCACTCTTTTTCTCTGACCCTCCACCTTACCAAACATGATATCCTTCACCAGAGACTGGGCCCTCCTGACAATATGTCTGAAGTATGAGAGATGAAGTTTGGCCATCCAAGAAGCATTCTGGCTGCACTTCATCCAAACAGATCTATTGGTTCTTTTGGTAGACGATGGCATCTTCAATATTCTCCTGCAACACCATAACTCAAATGCATCAATTCCTCTACTGTACTCCTTATTCACTGTCCATTTTCACATGCATAAGAGATTATTAAAATTACCATGGCTTAGGTCAGGCACACCTTAGTCCTCAAGCTGATATATTTGCTCTTCAACACTTTAAAAAGGTCTTGTGCAGCAGATTTGCCTAATGCAATACGTCGTTTGATTTCTTGACTACTGCTTCCATGAGTGTTGATAGTTGATCCAAGAAGAATGAAGTCCTTGACAGCTCCAATCTTTTCTCAGTTGACAAAAATGTTGTTTATTGGTCCAGTGGTGAGGATTTTTGTTTTCTTTACAAAGAGCTGTGCTCTTTGATCTTCATCAGTAAATGTTATAAGCCCTCTTCACTTTCAGCAAGTAAGGTTGCATCATATGCATATCGCAGGTTGTTACTGAGTCTTCCTCCAATCCTGACGCCACGTTTTTCTTCATAGAACCCAGCTTCTTGGATTATTTGCTCCACATGCAGGTTGAATAAGTATGGTGAAAGAATACAACCTTGTCACACACGTTTTTTAATTTTAAACCATTCAGTGTTCCCATGTTCTATTCGAACAACTGCTTTTTGGTCCATGTACAGATTCCTCATAAGCACAATTAAGTGTTCCAGAATACTCATATTTCACAATGTTGTCCACAGCTTGTCATGATCCACACAATCAAAAGTCTTTGCATAGTCTATAAAACACAGGTAAACATCTTTCTGATATTCTCTGCTTTCAGCCAAGATCCAACAGACATCAACAATGATTTTCCTCGTTCCATGACTTTTTCTGAATCCAGCTTGAACCTCTGGAAATTCTCTGTGAATGTATGATTGTAGCCATTTCTGTATTACCTTTACAAACTTTTATTCACATTGGAATATCAAAGAGATTGTCTGATGATTTCTGCATTCCATTAGATCACCTCTCTTTGGAATGGGCGCAAATACAGATCTCTTCAATTAGTCGTCCAGATGGTTTTCTTCCAAATTTCTTGGCAGAGATGAGTAATTGCCTCCTGTCCCACCTTACTTTCTTGAAAGATTTAACTTTGTATTCCATCAATTCCTGGTGCTTTGTTCTCTGTCAATTCCTTCAATGTACCTTGGACTTCCTCCTTCAGTATCATTGGCTCTTGATTATATGCTACCTCTTGAAATGGTTGAATATTAACCATTTCCTTTTGTTGTAGTGGCTCTGTGTATTCCTGCCATCTTCTCTTGATGCTTTCTGCATCATTCAATAATTTTCCCAGAGAATCCTTCAATAATGAAAGTGGAGGCTTCAATTTTTTCTTTAACTCCCACAGCTTGAGAAATGCTGAGGATGTTATTCCTTTTTGGTTTTCTGACTCCAGATCTTTGCACCTTTTGTTTTAATATTTCTCTTTATCTTCTCCAGATGAACTTTAAAAATTTCTGTTCAGCTCTTGGACCTCCTCATTTCTTCCATTTGCTTTAGCATCTCTTCACTGGAGAGCAAGTTTCATTGTCTCTTCTGACATCTGTTTTGACCTTTTCCTTCTTTCTTGTCTCCTTAATGCCTGTTTGCTTTCTTCATGTATGATGTTCTTGATGTCATCCCACAACTCTTCTGGTCTTTAGTCTTTAGTGCTTAATGTTTCAAATCTGTTATTCAGATGATCTCTAAATTCAGGTGGGATATACTCAAGGTCATATTTTGGCTTTCGTGGACTTGTTTTCATTTTCTTCTGTTTCATTTTGAATTTGCATATGAGTTATTTATGGTCTGTTCCACAGTTTGCCCTGGCCTTGTTTTCACTGATGATATGGAGCTTTTCCATTGTCTCTTTCCACAGATGTAGTCAATTTGATGTCTATGTATTCCATCCGGTGAGGTCCATGTGTATAGTCATCTCTTATGCTGTCTCAGTAGCACCTAACAAGAAACAATAACACTTGGCTTCTCTATCTTGTCTTCCCACAGATATTGTCAATTTGATTCCTGTGTATTCCATTTGGTCATTGGGTGTTGTCCACATGTATAATTGCTCTTTATCTTCTTTAAAAAATGCATTTTCAATGAAGAAGCTGTTGGCATTGCAAAAAACTATTATGGGATCTCTGGCATCATTCTTGTCATCATGGGTCAATTTTTCAGTGACTAATATTTCATCTTTATTTCTAATTTTTGTATTCCAGCTTCTAGCATCACAACTACACACACATCAACAGAGTTACAGACAGGCAAGTGGTGGACTATGTTTACTTCCTTGCTGGTCAATTATGTACTCTTATAATAATGTAGTTTATCATAATTGCTAAAATAGCACAGTTGTGAAAGCCATTACACTTTACAATAACTTGGTCATTCATGAAATTTAGAGTACTTTATTTCTATATGTCTTTCATTATTTTTCTATTTTAAATTTAAAAAGCTGAGATCATAACATTACAAAGATGCACAGGAATTGATAGTCAACATAGTTTTAGAAATACTTGACAGATTGTAATAGCTCCTTGCATTTTGAATTCTCTAGCCAGATATTGCTCAAAAGGCTTGGTTTTTTGTTTGTTTGGTTTTTTGTTTCTTAATGCACAAACACTGATAGTTTCTAAAATAAAACATTGTATGCTACTGTTTTATTGTATGACATTTCCTAATTTATGGTAAGTGGTAAGTCTCAACATATGTTAGAACATAGTATCAATAATGCAGTCTTTAACCAGATTACAAAGAAGCAATGATAATGCGATTTGGCATTGATGTTTTTCTTTCTTTCGGCATTTGTTAAGAAAATTGATTCTAAAAGCCCATCAATTACATCTCTAACAAAGGAGTGTAATTTAAAAAAAAATAGAGTTGTTTTTCAGAAGTAATACTTAGATAATAAATTGTAGAAAACAATAGAATATATTGAGATGAGTTCAAATTTTATTATTGTCTTTATCACCTTAGAATTAGAATAAATAAATCTGTTATTCCTGTCAATAGCCTTACGAACAGTTTTCATTTAAGTGGAACACTGGACATTCATAACTCTAGCCCAGAGGTATGCCCACAGTCCCACAGTGTGTCATGGGCTAATTTCCAGGACCAAGAAAAGTGGGTCAAGCCCCCAGGGCATCCATCTGTTCCACTATATTGATGATGATCTGTCAACCTGTGATTCTCTTCAACATGTGGCAACTTTACTAGTGTCACACCTGATTTCCAGAGGATGGGCCTTCAACAATGCCAGACCGCAGGCCCCTGGATCACCTGTCAAATTCTTGGGTGTTGTGAGGTCAGGTAAGACAAAGGTGATTCACTGGGATGTGTTGACCAAAGTGAAAGTGTACCTCTGCCCTACTAAAGTAAAGCATTACAGACATTCCTGGCAATCTTTTATTCTTCACTTTGTATGGATTTTGCACCCCTGTACTGCCCAGTAAAGGAAGTAAGCATTTAGAACTGGAATCCTGAGGTACAGCAGTCCTTTAATGAAGCTAAAGTGGCAATAAAGTAGGTGCTGGCTCTTGGAATCATAACTGTAGGGCAACACTGTGAACTGGATGTTATCAGCTACCTGGAGTGGTATGGCTGGTGTCTGTGGCAATAGCATCAAGGTTGATATATTCCCTTAGGATTTTGATCTCATTTGCAGAAAAGAGCAGAAACCAGATACAGCCCTTTAGAAAATCAATTGTATGCAGTGTACAACAGCTTACAACTTGTAGAAGTCATCACAAGAGGTGCCTCTGTAAAAGTACGAATGCACTACCCCTTACAATGGTGGGTAAAGGACTTTGTTAAGTCCCAATGGGGGTGGCCCAATCCAGCACATTGGCTAAATGGCATGCTTATTTGTGACAGAGAAGTGTTCCCTCAACCAGCCCTTTGAGATCCTACTTGCATGAGATACTTGGATGGTTATCTATGTAATAGATGGAAATCACCAGCCTCCCCTAATGGAAATGCTCCGATGGTCACATACAAGAATGTGTTTGGATAATTTCTGATGTAGTCTAGTACATGGACAGCTCAGCTTGAGGTAACCCCCCCACAGTGAACAGCAATTGCTATATAACCAGTCACCAAAGCTTTGTGGATCAACCAGAGCATCGGGAAGAGAAGACAGTGGGCTGAGTTGAGTGTTGCTTGGATGGTATTGAGGCATGAGTCGAGCTCTATATACCCTGTGCATGAACAGCTAGGCAGTATATGAAGGACTGACATTATGGCTAACACAGTGGAAAGAACAAGAGTGGCTATTGAATGAACAAATCCTCTGGGAACTGTAGCTGTGGAAGGGCATTTGGACCCACACACAGGGCATGGACGTTGCTGTTTTTCATGTGTCTGCTCATAAGCCCCCTTACTCCACCGGGGGATGATCAAGGAGATGAGCTGGCCTGGCTGCATGTCATGCAACAGGTATCTGAAGTTCAAGTGGTAGAGTGACTACATAGAAAAATGAGGCACAGGTCCAGGAATGGGCAGATGACCTGGGAATTGTGTAACATCTTCATCTCTCAAACAACCCCACTGGACTGGTAGAGTGAATACAAGGAATTCTGAAGTATACTCAGTGACAGACTCAACCTAGCCCAATTTATTTTTGTTTGTTAAGTGCTATTGAGTCAGTTATGACTCATAGCAACCCTGTACAGTGTTTCTGAAGAGCACTTCATGAGGTTGAACTGCCAACCTTGTGATTCACAGTCCAGTGATGATCCTACAGCAAAACAACAGTAGTCCTGACCTACCCTATATCAGTTACTAACACAGGGACCACAGAGGGCTATGAGGATCCAGATATCCACTGCTGAAAACTGGCTTTTCCTGATTTCTGGTAGCTCTGATGATCTCTTGTTGGCATTGGTCTCGGACCTGGCCCCAGGAAGCTCCATTGTCCTGCTTCCATGGAAATTGCAAACTGGCCCCTGATGGTTTGGTTTATTGTCCCATTGGGGGATAGGGATAGATGTAAGCCTACAAGTGTCACCTTTGTTCCATCCTATGCCACACACACACACACACACACACAAAAAAAAATTGCATTTATGTTAATACTTCTTACCACCTCTCTGACATTCACCACCTCTCTGACATTCTGTACTTGGAGTATGTAGTAATGTTTTTACCAATTGGGCCACCGTAATTGCAAATGTAAAGAATCCATTCAGTTGCTGAGTGTGTAGAGAACTCCCCATCTCCTCCACTGCTGCCTTGCCATAGGATTGTACCTGCCAACACTAGTACCTGGGCTGCTTGACAGAGTGGTACAAACAGTCTGAAGAGTGACAAAGTTTCCAGCTGAATATTCTGTGCCACTTCCACCCAGAGACTATGCTTGTTCTCAGATGTTCTGTCTGTTACACACTCTCAGGGTTATTCTATATGTGATGGCCTGGGTGGCTGTTAGCAGTATACATTCAACTGAACTATAAGACTCCAGTTGTGTAGAAAGAGCCCCTTCAAATAACAGTTATTTGGGGTTGACTCCCACATCAAGAATTCCTCCAAGTCATTTCAATTGACTCTTCTTTGTGATTGGGTGCACAGGACAATGCTAGGGTCAGAGTTTTCCCTCACCTTGTGGCTAGATCTGGACATGTAGGTCTCATGGATGTCCCTGCTTACCACTCAATTGACAGGCAGATGCACACGGGGACAGACCTATATCCCTACCACCATTTACAAATACTTGCCCATTATGCCCAATAACTGGGACACAGTATATAGCCAATACTTGTACTCTGGGCCAAATGCACTTCTTGGTGGATTGTCCCCCTTGTAGAGCTGGCTTTTGTAGTCATGGCTATTCATGTGAAATGGCAAGTTGAGTTGCCAATTATGCATGTAGCCTTGACATTAAATGAGTCCCACCAACCTCCCACTTTGTTGTCAGCTGATATAGAGCAGATGTGTAAGGTAGTGTTACAGAATTGCATAGCTCTGGACAGTCTCACAGCCAATCAGGGAGGCACCTGTGTTCTCATGTATACTTAATGCTTTGTATACATTCATGAATATAATGACATTTGTATGGATCTGCAATAAATGTAGGGTCACATTTCTACGATCCAGCAGGTATCTACTAACCCCTTTTCTAACAGGCTTGACTCTTTGCCATTCATGTGGTGATAAATACTTTTATAAATTATGAATATTGTGCTTAGGAATTATACTCTGTTTTAGTATATATTATTGCTGGGGACTATGGCTGTGATTCTCCAATATCCAGACCCAAGGAATTGTGCAAAAGACTAGAGTTAAGATTGTAAGGGACATTTAGAAATATTAGGGTTGAGTGAATACTCCTAATGGCCATGCTAATGTCAACTCAAACCATATTTCCTATCCTTTCCCGCTATTCCAGCTACCTAGGAAGGAGCAGACAACCCCTTCCTCCTGCTATGCATACTGTAAGTTGTTATTCTCATATTTTAGTTAGGCATATACTAGGGAAAGAGTCAACAGCCCCTCCTCCAGCTATTTATACCAAAAGCTCTTTGTTCTCTAGGAATGGTCAGGCAACCCTGAACCTTGTGTTTTTTTCCTACCTCTTCCTTGTTCCACATAATTCTCCTAATTACTATCACACTTGTGAAGTTTATATACCTAATAATATAAAAAGACTTTATCCCATGCCCTTAGCACAGAAAAAATACATTGTCTAGCTGGATGCCCCTGGAAACAGCTGTTTTCATCCTTTCTAAGTAACTTCCCTTGGTGGCAAACCATCTCTTATTTTCCTTTCTGTAATAAGCTAATGTCTCTCATATTGGGTCCTATACATTTTTCAGTCTCTCAACAACTATGTACAAAGAAGACTTGTCTTTTCTGGGTCTAAAATCCCAACAGATGGGTTCAAAGAATATATATGTGCTTTCTTTGTACCCATCCATATTTCCTGACTTGTAATTATATTTTGCTGTCGTTGTTAGGTGCCTTCCATGGGCTTCCAACTCATAATGGCTCTATGTAGCACAGAATAAAACAAAGCACAGTCCTGCACAATTCTCACAATTACGTTTGAGCTCATTGTTGGTGTCACTGTGTCAACCCATCTTTTTGGGAGTCTTTCTCTTGTTCACTGGTGCTCTCTTTTACAAGGTATGATATCCTGCTCAAGGGACTGATCATTCCTGACAACATGCCCAAAGAATGAAACATGAAATTTAGCAATCCTCTTTTCCAAGAAGCATTCTGCCTGTATTTTTTCTAAGACAAATATGTTTCTTTCTATAGTGCTCCATGATACTTCTAATAATCTTAAAAAGCACCATAATCCAACTGCATCTGTTGTTTTGTGTCCTTCATTATCATTGTTAAACTTTCATGGAAAAAACATTAAAATAATGTGGAAGTAATATAAAGAGTCGTTCTATCAAAACTAAATGGTCAGTGTTGAACCCTTTTAAAAAGTGCCATATGTTAAGAACTGATGGGAAAGTAAAAAGTCTAAGCTGCACTGAAGTCATTGGTGAAAAGCAAAACTCTAAGAATGGATGTAATACAAATTGAATTTTTTAAACAAACTGAAACAGAATTGGAGATGCTCACACATCTATTCCAAAAAATTTGCAAGGCAGCAAGTTGGCCAACTGATTGGAAGATATCTATATGTGTACCTATTACAAACAGACATGACCAAATGAAATGCAGAGATCATCAAATAGCATCATTAATATCATGTGCGAGTAAAATTTTGCTGAAGATAATTCATAAATGGTTGCAGCAGCACATCAATACAGAACTGTCACAAATTAAAGCCAGCTTCAGAAGAGGACATGGACTAGGGATATCAATGTTGACTTTAGTCGGATATT
>NW_006409023.1:241809-243481 GCF_000296735.1 Chrysochloris asiatica | reverse complement strand
TTAAGTGCCATTGAGTCCTTTGTGACTCATAGCAGTTCTGTGTAGGGTTACTGAGGAGTGGCTCATGAATTTAAACTGCCAGCCTTGGGATTCAAACTGACTTCTCAGTCCAGCATTTATTCTACAGCACCAAGGGACCTATTTGAAACTTTGAAGTACTGGTGTGAAATTTTAGGATAAGCACTGAATTGCAAGGTCAGTTTGAACCACCAAGTTGGTGATTCAAACTCACCAACCACTCTACAGAAACCCTATAGGAGGTCACTATGAGTCAGAGCCACTCAAAGAGAATTAACAACAACAATTTGAATCTTTAAGCTTTATAAAGCTGTTTTTGTAGACAACAAAGAAACCTGTTTTTATAATGGTGTGTATTTTATATAGTTTTCTGATTAATTATTGAACTAAAGTTTAATTTGGAGTCCTGGTATGGCCCTATGGGTTAATGTGCTGGACTGAAAAGTTCAGTTTGAACCACAAGGTCAGTGGTTCAAGCTCATCATCACTCGTAGGAAACCCTATAGAAGGTCGTTATGGGTCAGAACCGATTCGATGGCACAACAACAACAACAACAAAGTTTAATTAGGAAGTTTTTTACTATATATAAATGAAAATCATGAGTTGACATTTTTATTGATTTGACAGGTTGAAAGTTGTGGTATCTATGACATCTGCTGTTGCTGTTTGAGTTGATACTGAATCATTGTTACCATAGATACTACAGAACAAAACACGGACTAGTTCTGTGCTTTTCTCACACATTTTATTATGATTCAGCCAATTGCAGTCACTGTATCAATACATCTCACTGAAAGTCTTCCCTTTTTTCACTGACTCACTACTTTACAAAGTATGGTGTCCATGTCCAAACACTAGTTTATCCTTATAAGGAGTCTGAAGTACCTGAGATGAAGTCTGGTCTTCCATCTGTGAGACACATTGTTGATATCCCGATGCTGCCTCAGCCCCTCTTGGTAATTGGTAGGTTGGTATAAAGGCTGACTAGGACCTTATCCTGATGAGTCCCTGGAGGGAGAACTGGGGCACACAGGTTTATTCCATATACGGTCACTGATGAGTTATCATGAGTGTTTACAGACAAAAGTTCCAGAAATCCAATTTGTACTAATTTTAGCAAGACTGAGGCTTTATTATTTGATTTTGAAAAATAGGGCACCAGCCCAGAAGATAAGACAGGCAGAGGTGCTATGTGGCTGCTTACAAGAGTTCTCATTTCCTATCTCCCAAGTCCCTCCCCCACTACCTCATTGACTGAGTACTATGGGGTGAGTAATCTTCGAAGATGTTGCCTATTTCCTTTTGATGGTTGCATTCTTATATTAAAGTTTCTACTTTTTAAATAGATTCCCTTCATTTATCCTGTTTACACATGTGCCAGGTGAATGGGCTCCTGTTGCTATAACAATCTATGCCTTGATCAATTAGCAACTTCCTAAACCCATTTTTCTTTATTCCTGAAGATGGCCTAGCTTGAGAATTATCATATTTCTAAAGAGCATTTTGGCTGTAATTCTGTCAAGATAGATTTGTTCCGTCTTCTGGTCATCAATTGCATATTTAATATTCTTTGTCAATAACATAATACAAAGGCATCAATTCTTCTTCAGTATTCCTTAATCATTCTCCTGCTTTTGCATGCATGTGAGACAA
>NW_006409023.1:238539-240029 GCF_000296735.1 Chrysochloris asiatica | reverse complement strand
CACACTTTTCCCAATTTTAAAACATTGAGTGTTCCCATGCTCTGTTCGAACAACTGCTTCTTGGTCCAGGTACAGATTTCTCAGAAGTACAATTAGAAGAAAAAAATGCAAGCTAAATGGTATGTTATACACTTTTGACTTTCATGTGTTTGCTGCTCTGGATTGAGAAAATATTTAGTTCTCCCATGTAGTGTGTACTTCAGTATTACAACTCATCAACTAAAGGTTTATGCCGCAAATTTCCACTTGCTGCAATTAACTTTTTTCCAGAAACAAACTTCACTGCAGCATTTTGGATGTCAGCCGCAGTCACTTAGTCAATCTGCTGAAAGACTATGGTTGGTGGCATATATGAACCAGCAACTAGAGCCTGGAACCCAACTTCATCTAGAAAACCCTCTGAAGACTCCACTGACATTAGGTATCCAGCTTTCAGCTTGTTCTTGGCCACTTGGATGATTCCATCAGAAAGGTTTCCCTGAGCAATTGTTTTTACGTGGTTATCGGCAGCCTTGATAACATCTCCAGAAGCTGCAGCCTGAGAAATGGTATAAATCCCAAAGAGTCCAGAATCAGAGTAACTAGCATTGAAAGCAGAAACATCAGATGGTAGGTGAACTCATTTGGCAACAGCCTGATACAGAGAGCTGATGGTGTTGCTGCCCCTCTTGACATGTGGTCTGGCACCAAGCACATGCTGGAACACACTGAACGCATTTGCTTCTGCACTTCTTATGGGAGCACATTCTGCCACGAGAGCAGCATGTACCACACTGTATCCATTCTGTTCTCTGATTTTACCTCCATGGTAGACAGCCTTTGCTCCAGATAAACCTAGCCCACCCCTCATGTTGAGTAACTGTTCAGCAACTTGCTTTAGAACAGGATAGCTAACACCAAGTCCAATTAAAGCCATTCTTGCACTTGTAAAATTTTTCTGAACATAGTAATGTAGCTTCTTTGATGTCACTTTTCCAATCTTATAATCAGGACAATATAAGGAATTAGCCAATGCATTCCAGTAAGCTGCAGCATGTAAATTTTCAATGACATGTGCTTGTGGATTCTGGAAGGCCACAGCTTTGTCAGTCTTTAGCTGGGACTGAAGGACTGCTACTTCCCAATGCCGAAATTCTGGTGCTGTGGTGACATTGAGCAGGAACTCCATTAGAATATTGATATCGTCCCACAGGCATTCCACTGTATAAGCCATGTTTCCCCTTGTTGTAGTCACACTTCATTTACCACCAACTGCTTCAGTCCCACGGGTTATCTTGAAAGATGACGCTCCTTTCGTAGTCAAGCTGGATGCAAGATGCAGCAAATAAGAGGTTACCAAATTGTTGGAGTCCTCATATCTACTGCCCACTTTAATGAACAAATCAATTTTTGATGCTGAGGCATAGTTTTCCAGGGAAGCAATCACTAAACCATTTGGTAATTTAGTAAACGCAAGGTCTTGAGACTGCAGGAGTGCTCCTATGGGGGCA
>NW_006409023.1:235776-236889 GCF_000296735.1 Chrysochloris asiatica | reverse complement strand
AAAAAAAAAAAAAAACCCAGAGGAAATAGAAGTAAATACTGTTGAATGATGATGCATGGAAGGTATTTTTAATCATTGCACTGAAATGAAATATGATAGGATGAGTTATTTCATGTAGACAATAACTCAAGTCACATTAGAAAATAAATACAATACAAAACCTGATGATCTGTACTATAAACCTTCACCCAATGAGTAGTAAAAAGTTCAAAAGAAAATTTAATTGGGAAATCTTGCAGGTCAGATCTTACCCTTTCATACTTCTTACATTAGTTTTGTTACCCAAATTCAAGGAACATTAAATGAAACAGGATATAAGTCAGCAAGGATGTCAAATCTGTGTTACAGTGAGGTAAATCAAAGAGTGTGGAATTCTTCAGTGAAGTGTTGAGAGATTGAAACACCACCTTTAGAAGTGTATCTTGGTGGAAGGTATAAAAAGAAATATTAGATTCCTATTTTTATCTTTTTTAAAATCAGGTTTCTAAGGTTTTTTAGCAATGCTTTATCCCTTACACTTTTAATATTATCTGTCTGCTCTTCAAGATTAAATTTATGTTTGCTTTGTAGCCCTCTATGACATCTTTTCTCAAATAATATTGGATATTTAAGAACCAATTTTACAGTTACCAAAATGAATTTCATAGAAATTCAGAGACTTACTATTTCTGAATGCTACTGCTTGCTGATGTTAACTTGAAATTCTGGTGTTAAAATTGTCTCCATATGTAAAATGGGAGAAAAGGATTCATAGTGCCAAATATCCATTAAGTGATAATTAGCTTCTAGAGGTAAAATTAATATTGTCTTGATGGTCAGCATGGTCTGACATAGAAGTATTAGATGGCTGTTAATTTATTATAGAATTCTTGGAAACACAACTATGAATATCCAATTAAGTTTCTACTTGATTTGCATAATCTCAAATCTTCATCTTTTCAAGCTATACTTGAGCCACCCCAATAGATCTCTGATCTCTTTTTTAAATTCCTATATATATGGGAAATAACATACTTAGCATCTATTGAGTAAACATGGGCTAAATACATCTTAAGAAAAATCAAAGAATAACATTGAATGTATATACTGAGATTTATTCCTCTTGTTGTTGTT
>NW_006409023.1:230645-235241 GCF_000296735.1 Chrysochloris asiatica | reverse complement strand
GGAATGACAAATTGAAAAGGAATGGTGTTGCATTCATCGTCAAAAAGAACATATCCAGATCAGTCATAAGGTACAATGCTGTAAGTGATAGGATAATATCCATGCACCTACAGGGAAGCCTAGTTAATACCACTATTATTCAAATTTATGCACTAACCACAAAAGCCAGTGAAGATGAAATAGAAGAATTCTACCAACTTCTTCAATCTGAAATCGATCTTATTCCTCTTAGCCATTATTAAAACATTCTTGATAATTATCAAGGTCATTGGATATGTAAATGAAAATACCAACACTTCAAGGAAATACTAGTTGTGGATCTGAACTATTACAAATTACTATGAACCAAAGATGATACTCTAGTTTATAAGTCAGTGTGATAGCTTAAGGGAATTAGGTGATAATTATGATTGTGTCCCATCTGCTACAAAATATGCCAAAGCATATTACATATCTCCTCATTGTAATTTCTAAGAATTTCAAAATTTTAAACAAATAAATGGATCTTATTTTGGAATTATTTGGAAGCCAGTACAAATGGTAACTTGTAGCTCTTACTCTCCATAAAAATAATAACAAAAACAAAAGCTAAAATTAGCTAATCCTTTGTGGAGCTTCAGTGATTTGGCCACATTAAAACCTTGAAAGACACTAAAGTGTGATGTCTAACACATCTACATTTAATTATTCACTTCAGCTGACTCAAAAGACAGATGGGACTTAAAGAATGACAGCAGCTAATCATCAGTTTAATTGGGTAGTGAATCTGGTTACAGCTGCTATCCAGATGTGGTCTTTCTGCTGGAGTAGATTAGCAAAACTGGTTGTTTCTCTTCCTTTGTGCTGAATGAGTAACAGCAAAAGAAAGTATTCTCAGTGAGCAGAGATGTTATTGTGAGGTTCCTCCAAGTAGATTCTGACTCAACACAACTCTATGTACAATAGAATAAAACACTAACCAGTCCTGTACCATCCTTACAACCATTGCTAGTCTTGAGCATACTGATGCAGCCACAGTCTTAGTCTGTTTAGTTTAATGTCTTCTTCCTTTTCAAGCATGATGGTTTTCTTCAGAGACTCGTCCTTACTAACAAAATGGTTAAAGTATTTAAAACAAAATCTTGCCATTCTTGCTTCTTAGGAGCATTCTGGATCTACTCCTTCCAAAACAGATTGTTTGTTCAACTAGCACCCATAGTGTATTCAATATTCTTTGCAAATGCCTGAATTGAACAGCATTTCAATATGTTCATAATAATAAATTATGACTAACATTTCAAATAATGGGAATTTCAGAACGTATAACTATGGTCATGAGAAACCTTAAAACTGACCAAGAACCAGTCATTTAAACTGAAGAAGGAGTTCTGCATGATTTGAAATTAGGAGAGTGTACATTAGAACTGTATTTTTTCCCCTATAGTTGTTCAATCTGAATACTGATAAAATAATCTGAAAAGCTGGCATATATGAAAAAGAATGCAGTATCAGTATTGAAGGAAGACTCATTAAGAACCTGATATGGGAAAATGACACAACACTGCTTGTTGAAAATGAAGTGGACTTAAAGTACTTATTGATGCAGATCAAAGGTTTACACTTTAACATAAAGAAAATAAATATTTTCAGTAGACTAATCAGCAACATCATAATAAATATAGAAAATACTAAGTCGTCAAAATTTCATTTTACTTGGATCCATGATTAATGGAATGAAAACAGAAGTCAAGCTATCAAACTACTTGTATTGTCATAATGTGGCACTGTAGGATAATAGCTGGACTGCTAACTGCAAGGTCAAGAGTTCAAACCTGACAGCCATTCTTCAAAAATCCTATATAGGGTCACTATGAGACAGAACTCACTTAATGTCACTTAACAACAATTGCTTATCTGCTACAAAATAAATCTTTAATGTGTTAAAGAGCAAAGATGTCATTTTGAGGAATAAAGTATGCTTTAGCAAAGCCATAGATTTTCAATTGTATGTGAAAAGAACCCAGTGATTAAGGAAGACGGAAAAACTGATTCAAGAAGAACTGCATAATGCTGCATATTAGGCATATTGCTAGTAAGAAGAGGGTTAAACAGAAAGAGGAAAATAATTAATGAAGTGTATTGATATCATGGAAGTCCTGGTGTGGCACTGTGAGTTAATGAGCCGTTTGAACTGCAAGGTCGGCGATTCAAGTAACTCCTCGGAAACCTATATGGGGTAGCAATGTCAGAACCAACTAGACAGAATTTAACAACAACAAACAACTTTGGTATTATGACTTCAACAATGGGCTCAAATGTATCAACGAAATTTGTAGAATTCTTTAGTTTCATCACCACTGGATTTAGTGATTCTTGTGAAAACTTAAATCATAGTTGCATCAACTGGTCTTATTGTAGATTTAAGGATATTATCCTGCAACAGACTGCATTGTACTTCAAAACAGATTTTGAAATGTTCTTCATCATGATGAATGTGATACCATTCTATTTCAATTTGTTATTTTAATAAAAGTAAGCCATGTGATTGTCAAAATGGTTAATACTAGTCAATTTCAGCTTATTAATGGAGTCTTCGTGTAGTGCTGTGGGTTAATGTGCTGGACTGCAAAGTTGTTTGAACCCCAAGATCGGTGCCTCAAGCTCATGAAGGCCTCCTCAGAAACCTTATACAGATTGCTATGGGTCAGAACTGACTCAACGGTATTCAAAAACAACAATAGCAATGCCTAGGATGTTCATATTTATGCGTTCTATTTCTTTTTTTTTTAAGGAGCTCTGGTAGCGTAGTGGCTACAAGTCGGGCTGCCAACCTCAAGGGTCATCAGTTCGAAACTACCAGCAGTTCATGATGCATTGATGGTTATTGATGACTGGAATGCAAAAGCTAAAAACAAAGACAAAGAACCTGTGATTGGAAAATATAGCCATGGTGAAAGAAAGGATGCTGGAGATCACATGATAGAATTTTGCAATATCAATAACTTATTAATTGAAAATACCTTTTCTGTATTAATATAAAATGTGATTATATACATGATCTCACCAGATGGAATATAGGAATTGAATTAACTATATCTGTGGGAAGAGAAGATGGAAAAGCTCAATATGATAAACCAAACATGGCCAGGGGCAATCTGTGGACAAACCACGAATTTCTCACATGCAAGTACACACTGAAGTTAAAAAAAGTCTGCAAGAGTCAAACTACGATCCTGAATTGATTCCATATGAATTTAAGTGAAAGGAAAGATTTGGTGCATTAGTCACCAATGACCAAAGACAAGAAGAGTGTTGAAAGACATCAGAAACATGATTTATGAATAAAGCAACAGGTTATTTAAAAGACAGGAAAGGGAAGGCAGAGCTTGATGGTGGATAGGGTAGAAGTGCAGTGAAGTTCACCATCAACAAAATCACAGAATACCAGATGAAGCACTTCAGAGCAGAGCTCCAAAACTGTGAACCACATAGGTAGGAGTATTTTAAAAGTCTGAAAACTTATAGCTAATGGAACTTGTAGCAGAAGTAAGAAATCGCATACTTTTGAATCTGCCAAACTCAGCAGCCAGAAGCTGACAACTTGATAGAGACCAAATGGTAAGACCAAGTGGGGGAGCAGACCCACCACGGAAAAACGCCATGGGAACCTTGGAGCAAAGGTGGACAATACACTTTGTCAATTTGTCTTTGCTCTTATTTTTTTTATTTTTTGGTATCTGTTCATTGGTCACAAACTCTTTGTGCACTTCCATTGTGGTGACTAGAAGAGGTTTCTGACTGAGAAGACACTCCCCAACCCCCACCACTGCTGGTTTCTTCTATTACACATGCACACAGATACTCTCAGAATTTAAAGCTATAGGCAGCCTAAAAGCCATCCTTGAACTGTTTTTTAATAGGGAAAAGGATAGAAAAAGTGATGTGGAGAAGGAAAAAAGGTTTAAAAACAAAACAGGCTGAAAATTAAATCATGAGGTACAGCATAAAAACAAACAGTGGCGCCTTGAAATTTATCAAGCTGCCTTGAAGGCAAGAAGCTGAAAGAAGACAATAAAATCATATGCATATAAGGCTCCAGATTTTTTTTCTTTCTCTCCCTCCTCTCCTTTTTCTGCGATTATAGACTACAGTATATAATCTAGTGTTTGTTGGGTGATTTTTGGTTTTATTTTATTTATTCTTGTGTTGCTGTTTTATGTTCCCCCTTTTATCTTTGATGGACTCTTTCTCTCCCTATATTATGCAAGAAGAGACAGCAACTGCTGCCATGTAGTCAAGCTACTACCACACCCAATAAAACACCAAAATCCAGGCAAAACCCAATACCAAATGCCATGCACCAGAGAGGCAGACAATACCTCTGAAAGTTACTCTGAGTTAAGCAATAAGAAAAGTGAAAAGGGAAGTCCACATCCTGATCACATCTCCCTGGAAGCAATCAGAAAGCATAAAAAATACCAAAACTCATACTCAATTAAGTATTAAGGCCACAGATAAACACTAAACATGTCCAAGAAGCAAAAGCAGATGACCATATCAGCACATGTCCAGAAACAGGATAAAATGTCTGAGACAAATGACCTAGAGATAGACCTG
>NW_006409023.1:215567-230231 GCF_000296735.1 Chrysochloris asiatica | reverse complement strand
AAGTCCACAGACGAAATAGCTGACAAATTGCTGGAAGAAAATTTCTCTAACATCCTGAAAAGTGAAAAGATAAACATTCAAGAAGCTTAACGAACCCAAGGAAAAATAGACTCCCCCCAAAAAATAACCAAGACACATCATAATCAAGCTCTCAAAAATCAAATATAATGAGACAATCTTGAAAGTAGCTATGGAAAAGAGAAATGGCACATAAAAGGCAAGCAAGTCAGATTAAGCTCACATCTCTCAGCGGAAACCATGCAGGCAAGAAGGCAATGGGAAGACATATATAAAACCCTGAAAGAAAAAAAACTGTCAAGAATCCTTTATCCAGCAAATCTATCAATCAAATATGACAGCGTAATCAAAACATTCCAGGATAATCAGAAGCTAAGGGATTTTGTCAAAGCCAAGTCTGCTCTACCAACAAGAACAGACAACAACCAGAGATTGACATACGTGGTAGCACCTCCCAGAACTAAATCGACAGAAGGAAGAGTCCAGAACAGAACAGAACTATAAGAACAAACTCAAAGAATCTATGAGCAAAATAATTTCAATGTGAAACGTAAACATATAGGAACAGAGATCCAGATGGTGAGAAGGCCAGGTGGATTTCAAGATGAATTATACTGTAATAAATGGAGGGAAAAGTTAGTGGAATATAAGGTAACCTCAAAGAAAATTAACACTTCACAACATACCAAGAAAATGAAAATCCAAGAAGAATATGAAACCATTAAAACTATAAGGAAACTCACAAGAAAGAACATAAAACCATGAACAGGAAGACCCACTGAACAAAGAAAGTAGCAACACCACAAAATAAAATACACAATGACAGTAATTAATCCATTCCTATCAATAATTACACTGAAAGTAAATGGATTAAATGCACCAGTTAAGAGATGGAGGGTGGCAGAATGGATAAGAAACCAACATCCTTCAGTATGCTGTCAGCAAAAGACACATCTTACACACAGAGACAAAAATAGACTAAGAGTCAATGGATGGATAAAAAATATACCAAGCTAATTGCAATAAAAAATGAACAGGAGTGGCAGTACTAATCTCTGATAAAATAAAATTTAAGGCAAAAACCAGCATAGTATATAAGGGTGAACATTATCTCATGATTAAAGGCACAATTAAACAAAATGAAATAACCATAATAAATATCTTTGCTTCCAATGAAAGAGCTTCAAAATATATAAAGGAAACTAATAGATTTGAAGAAAAAAATAGACAAACCTACAATAATCGTGGGCGATTTTAATACACTACTTTCAAAAATGGACAGAAAAAAACAGAAATTTGACAAACACAGAACTAAATAACACAGTCAACTGGACATCATAGATGTGTTCAAAGCATTCAACCCGACATCTGCACAATACACATTATTCTCCAATGCACATGGAAGATACTCCAGAATAGACCATGTGTTAGGCCACAAAACAAACCATAAATTTACAAATATCAAAATACTACAAAGCATCTTCTCAGATGACAATACTATCAAATTAGAAATCAACAATAGAAAGGCTAAGGAAATAAATCAAGTCCATGGAAAATGAAAAACACCCTGCTGAAAAATGTCTGGTAGTAGAAGAAATAAAACGTGAATTCACAAAATTCCTAGAAACAAATGAGAAAGAAAACATAACATACTAAAATTTTGGGGGCATGGCAAAAGCAGTGTTGAGAGGACAATTTTTATTGCAAGAAATTCACACATCCCAAAAGAAGAAAGAACCAAAATTAACACATTAACATAGCATCTACAACTATTAGAAACAGATCAACAGAGGGAACCTACAGAAACAAATAGAAAAGAAACAATAAAGATTAGAGCAGAACTAAATGAGACAGAATACAGAAAAAGAATAGAAAGTATCAACAGGACAAGAAGCTGGTTCTTTGAAGGGATTAACAAAATTGACAGATCATTGGCAAACCTAACAAAAGAAAAGACAGAGAAGACACAAATAACATGCATTAGAAACCACATGAGCAATGTCATAACAGAACCAAAGGAAATCAAAATGATAATAACAGAATATTACCCAGAGTTGTACTCCAACAAATTTGAAAAATTAGAAGAGATGGACGCATTTTTAGAAAAACACGATCTACCTAAACTTACACAGAGTGAAGTAGAAAACCTGAACAGACCCATAACAAAGAAGAAATTGATCGGGTCATCAAAAAACTCTCAACCAAAAGAAGTCCAGGCCCAGATGAGAGCTGTCACCAATTCTACTCAAATTATTCCAGAATATAGAAGAGGATGGAAGACTTCCTAATACTTTTTTATGATGCAAGCATAACCCTCATACAAAAACCAGGGAAGGACGACACTAAGCAAGAAAATCCAATACCCCTCACGAACATAGATACAAAAATTCTCAACAAAATCCTAGCCAACAGAATCCAGCAGCACATCAAAAATATAATACATCATGATCAAATGGGATTCATATAGGGATGCAAGGATGGTTCAACATTTAGAAAAATGATCAACGTGATCCACCATATAAATAAGAAAAAAAATTGTTTCAGAAAATGCATTTGACAAAATCCAACATCTGTTCCTGATAAAAACACTCAACAAAGTAGGAATTGAAGGGAAATTCCTCACCATAATTAAGAGCAGATATAAGATCAACATACAAAAATCAGTTGGATTCTTCTATACCAAAAATGACAATGCTGAAAAAGACATTAGTAAAGCAATAACATTCACAATAGCCACCCAAAGGACGAAATATCTAGGAATAAATGTAACCAAGGAGACAAATGACTTTTATAAAGAAAACCACAAAACACTACTACAAGAAACCAAAAGAGACCTACAAAAATGGAAGAATATGCCATGCTCCTAGATAGGAAGATTTAACATTGTAAAAATGTCAATACTGCTCAGAGAAATTTACACATATAATGCAATCCCAATCCAAATTAGAATGAAATTCTTCAAAGAGATGGGAAAAACAATTACAAATTTTATATGGAAAGGAAAGAGACCCAGGATAAGCAAAGCACTGCTTAAGAAGAAGAATAAGGTTGGAAGCCTCTCATCCCCGACTTCAAAGTTTATTACATAGCTACAGTGGTCAAAATAGCTTGGTACTGATATGTATGAAAGATACATTGATCAATGGAACAGAATTGAGAATCCAGAAATTAACCCATCCACATACAGCCAACTGAGTTTTGACAAAGTACATGGTTTTCGTTCATTATTGTTCAATGTATCAAATCTGTTTTTGAGGTAGTTTGCAAATTTAGGTGGGATATATTCAAGGTTCTGTATTGTGTCTCATGGGCTTTTAAATTTTTTCATTAACTTCAGCATGAACTTGCGTATGAACAATTGATGGTCTGTTCTATAGTTGTCCACTGGTCTTGTTTGGTTGATAATATTTTAATTTCCATCTGTCATCTTCCAAGTACATAGTTTCTGTTATGTTTTAAAAAGAAGCATTTGCAAAGAGAAAGTTGTTGGTGTTACAAAAGCCTATCATGTAATTTCCAGCACCATTTCTTTGACCAATTTTTTCAAATACCATGTCTTCCTCTTTGTTTCTAGATTTCAAACTCCAATCACCAGTAAGATCAATGCATCTTGATGGCATGCTTGAACAATTTCTGGCAAAATAAACTTTAATTTCTTCATATTTGGCTTAGGGCCTGGTGTGAAAAATTTAATAATGGATGCTTTTAAATATATTATTTTAAATTTGTTCTTTGCATGCATACAAATATTATCCTATTGCAGAAAACGTTTTATTTCAAGATTGATCTTGCAATTTTCCTTTTGATAATAAATACGACACCATTCCTCTTGAATCTGTCATTCTCTTAATAGTAAACCAATTATTCAAAATGTCCAATACCTTCCCACGTCAGTTCACTAATGCCTAGAACACTAATCTTTATGTTTTGCATTAAAGTTTTCATGATTTCAAATTTTCCTAAATTCATATTTTGTGCATTGCACTTTCAGATTATAAACAAGTGCTTGTAGCTTTTCCTTTTCACTTTGAGTCATACCCACCAGCAAATGAAGTTCATAAAAGCTTTGCACAATTCATATAATTACAGATAACTCTACCTTGAGAAGGCAGTTCTGTTGCGTTCATATTTTTATTGTCTTCAAACTATAGAGATTCATTTTCTGGCACTATATCAGATAACATACCACTGTTATTCATATGGATTTCAGGGGCTATTTCCCTCAGTAGTGGATTATCTGTTCCTTCCTTCTAGTTTTTTCTTACTGTGGAGGTTACACTGAATCATGTCCATCATGGGCTATCTGGCTGGTATCTGAAACAATAGTGCACTGCTTCCAGCTTCATGTTGTTGTTGTTGTCTTTAAGTGCCATTGAGTCTGTTCTAACCCATAGTGACTCTGTATAGGATTTCAGAGGAGTAGCTGGTAGCTTGAACCACTGGCCTTGCAGTTTAAATGGCTTTGAAGTCTGGTTCATTAACCCACAGTACCACACCAGGACTCCTCCAGCCTCATAGCAACATAGTAAATCACCAATGAAAGATGTGTGAGGTCATCTCTTTCTATACACTTCTAAAGGTAGTGTTTCCATCTCTTTAACCCTTCCCCCAAAATAAATAATGAAGATCAGATAAGAATGGATTTATTTGAATTGTGGTATTTGTGAAGAATATTAATATATTGTTTATTACCAGAGGAACAACTCATCTTTCTTTGAAGAAGTACAGCCAGAATATTCCTTAGAAGAGAGGATGACATGGCTCAGTCTCATGTACTTTGGACAATGGTATCAGATCCTGGAAAATGACATATTGCTTTTTTAAATAGAGGTTTAGTGAAAAAGAGGAAAACTTTCAATGAAATGGGTTAACAATATGAGCTCAAACATAAGAGAGGTTTTGTGAGGAGGGTCTGGCGGCTAGTGGAGTGCGGTTTTGTTTCTGATCAAGTTCCGGAAGGGAAGCAGAGGCCCCGCTTCCGAGAGCCACTGCCTCCTGACATTTGGGGCGAGATCGGGCACGGTTAGACGTTGCTGCTGTTGGCCTCCCTCGCTCCTCGGCCCTCGCCGGGGAACCGCCTCACATCTCCGCCATGGCATCTACTACATACAACCTCCAGAAAGCCATAGACCTTGCTGGCAAAGCAGCGCAAGAGGACAAAGCTGGAAACTACGAGGAAGCCCTTCAGCTCTACCAACATGCAGTGCAGTATTTTCTCCATGTAGTTAAATATGAAACTCAGGGTGATAAAGCCAAGCAGAGTATCAGGGCAAAGTGTACAGAATATCTTGATAGAGCAGAAGTCCTCAAGGAGCATCTGAAAAAGAAAGAAAAGAAAGTGCAGAAACCCGTGAAAGAGGGGCAGCCGAGCCCAGCTGAGGACAAGGGGAATGACAGCGATGGAGAAGGAGAGTCTGATGATCCTGAAAAAAAGAAACTACAGAACCAACTTCAAGGTGCCATTGTTATTGAGTGACCAAATGTGAATTGGAGAGATGTGGCCGGTCTGGAAGGAGCCAAAGAAGCCCTCAAAGAGGCTGTGATACTACTTATTAAATTCCTGCATCTCTTTACAGGCAGAAGAACCCCCTGGAGAGGTATCCTGTTATTTGGCCCACCTGGAACTGGAAAGTCCTATTTAGCCAAAGCTGTAGCAACGGAAGCCAACAACTCAACCTTTTTCTCCATCTCTTCCTCTGACCTCGTTTCTAAGTGGCTGGGTGAGAGTGAAAAGCTTGTTAAGAACTTGTTCCAACTTGCCAGAGAAAATAAACCTTCCATTATCTTCATTGACGAAATTGACTCTCTGTGCGGTTCAAGAAGTGAAAATGAAAGTGAAGCTGCGCGCAGAATTAAGACAGAGTTCCTAGTTCAAATGCAAGGGGTTGGTGTGGACAATGATGAAATTTTGGTCCTGGGAGCTACAAATATACCCTGGGTTCTGGATTCTGCTATTAGGCGAAGGTTTGCAAAGCGAATTTATATTCCTTTGCCTGAGGCCCACGCCCGAGCAGCAATGTTTAAGCTGCACTTGGGGACCACTCAGAACAGTCTAACAGAATCTGACTTCCGAGACCTCGGGAAGAAGACTGACAGTTACTCAGGGGCAGATATAAGTATCATTGTGCGCGATGCGCTTATGCAGCCAGTGCGAAAAGTGCAGTCAGCCACTCATTTTAAAAAGGTTTGCGGCCCTTCACGTGCGGACCCTAACCACATGGTGGACGATCTGCTGACGCCCTGCTCCCCAGGCGATCCCGGTGCGGTTGAAATGACATGGATGGATGTCCCTGGGGATAAACTTTTGGAGCCAGTTGTTTGCATGTCGGATATGTTACGGTCGCTGTCTAGCACAAAACCCACAGTAAATGAACAGGATTTGTTGAAATTGAAGAAGTTTACAGAGGATTTTTGCCAAGAAGGCTAAACCAAAGACAACAAGGAAAAGGTTTACCACATGTATTCTTTCTTTTGTCGATAGTTTTTGCTTTTCCTGGATGGCATTCAGATGATATCCACTTTGAGACCTCTCTTTTGCCACAGGGATATATCTGTCTCTACTCAGAGTTCCCTTCAGTTTCATACTGTACTTTTCCTCCATTACATAGTAAATGCTCCTATTAACAACACTGATAAAATGAGTTATGAAGAAATGAGTACTGTGTGAATCACACAGTAAAGAGCAGATTAAAATGGATTGAGAGGCAAATATTTGCAATTTTTATGAATGGTGGTCTTTGCAAAGAACACATCTTTTTTTATTTTTAGATTTTATATTTGGGGAGAAATTCTTAAGCATTGTTCTTATTATCAACATAAAATGTCTTTACTTTCTTAGAAAAATTTAAAATGCTAGACTCTTTACTCAGGGATGACCAAGAAATGATGGCGCTGCTGAGTGCTGGGCTTGGGTCTGAGGAGGGAGGGGCTGCAGGACAAGTCTCATCTCCGAGGGGAGGCTGGGGACTTCTACATTTCTTCCCAAAGCAGCAAGTTTTTCTATTTTACTGAACACAGCACCTCTCACTGTGCAATATCAAGGGAAACACTCGAAATCAGGCATTGTCTCAACCTTGAAGAAAAAGTGTTAATTCCAGTGTCTTTTTGTAGCAAGTTTGACCAAAACAGTTGATAAAGAAGTATGCAATTTTAAAAGAATTCTGTCATGAGCTACTATAATGGGAACCTTTGTTAATAAGTAAATGGTCTCCCTTGAATTATGGGAAGTTTCTTGTGTGTGATATGGGGGTATGTATGTGTATGTATATATATAGAGAGAGACGCACACGTATACATATATACACAAATTCTTTTACAGATAGAATAGGAAAGGTCTTGTCTTACCTGTTAAGTTGAGGGGACAGCTTGTCTTGACCACACAAATGTCATCAATGTAATGCTTTCTAAAGCTTTAGAAACAAGCTGATGTCCTCAATAAACCATAAATACATGCATGAAATTGTGTTATTGTAATATGTTCCAACAAATAATTTTAAAGTGGGTGTCACAACACTTCAGTGTGAACACTAATCTGTGCCTTGTACATTTGCATTCATTCTACATACAGAAGAGTATCCTTTGCTAGGATGAGGTAGATCCCTTCCTTACTACAGAGGTCTACTTTACAAAGGCTATAGAATAACCTGCATTTTCAAGTATATTTGCACATTTTACATATTATGCTATATGGTTGCCATTGGTTTTTTGTACAGATTTGCATTTGTTGATGTTGAACTGAAATAATAGGCCTGAAATACGCTGTTCTTATGTGAAGTAAATCGGTATAACCTGCTGTTGGCTAAAAACAAAACAAAACAAAACAAAAAACCATAAGAAAGATTATTATAATTGTATAGGACCTGGTATTTCCTTCTGCTGTACATAGAATCATCAAGAGTCAGAATCGACTTGATGGCACTGAAGAAAAGCAACTAAAAACCTACACTGTCATGTGGGCATATGAATTTAAAGAACCATTACTGAAATATAAGTCAGGCAAAAATAAGTAGTCACTTGTGGAATATAAGAATCCTGGTGTAGTGCTGTGGGTTAATGCACTGGACTGCAAAGTCAGTTTGAATGGAAAGGTCAGTGGTTCAAGCTCACTAGACCTTCCACAGAAATCCTATACAGGGTCACTATGAATCAGACCTGAATTGATGGCACTTAGCAAGAACAACAAAGAAGAATATAAAGAGCTCTGGTGTGGCCCTGTAGGAAAATTACTGGCCAGGTAACTGCAATATCAACAGTTCAAATATACCTGATGCTTTCAGAAACCATGAGTTGGAACTAACTTGATGACACACAACAAGAACAAATTCAGAACAAAACATGTTTGACATCTAAAATGTCACATGCTCTAATACATACGTTCTTGGCTTCCCAGATCCACAGAAGAAAGATAGTAAGTCATATCATTTGTTTTAAGAAATAAATAAGAATTTTATAAATACATGACATATATTAGCCTGTATATCACAGACATTCAGCCAAAATTCAAAGATATATGAACTATGAATAAAAGTGAATCAACAAATTGTGGAAATGGAAGATAACAAGCAAACAGTGTATCCAATACAAAAAGGTAGAAGTTGTGTAACAAAAAGGGGAGAGTAGTTAATCTCACATTCCTAGACAGAGGTCACTAGGAGCATCAAGAGAGCAGAGCATCAGTGGAACATGGGATCCTAACCAGAGAAGCAGCAATACCAGAGATAGAGACAGAGCAGCTGAGGATTCTAAACTCATGGAAAGATAAAGACTGTGTGATGGCGTGCAGGAGGCTGGTTTGTAAAATGTGCCCTTTGGTTGTTTAAATGATTATCTGTTCCTGGGTGTTTTTATGTTTTCAAAAAAAAAAAAAAAAGAAAGAAAGAAAGGAATAGAGGCAAATACTGTTAAACAATAGTGCATGGATGGGATTGTAATCATTGTAATGAAAAGAGTCACTATTGGTTGAGTAAAAACAGATGTTCTCCCGTGTAAGCTACCACTCAATTCACAATAAAAGGTTTTTTTTAAAAAAATTGTATATCCAATACAGATAAAAATACAAAGATTGCATACCATACAACAAATAATTAATTTTTGATGCATATTCATTAGAAATAAAACCAAAAAAATGTAGCCACAGAAATTCCATTTATAAAGAGTAGACAACCAGTAAATAAAACTGCCAAGGAACAATTTTACATTAAGTAAAACATTGTCTTTATTTTTTTCTAACATAGCTTAATAGACAATTCCAGATTAAACCTAGGAGTATTTTTATTCAGTAGAAACATTAGAGTAAATATTAAATATGTTCTTCAAGCAGAAAAAATAAAATAAAAGCAATGAAGAAGAAGTGCCAGATTTCTTGTAGGTAATGAAGAATACTAAAAATGAATATTTACTGGAAAATATAAAATATAATTGTTCTGATATCATTTTAATTTATCATTTTAAATGATTGCAATATCAATGATTATTTAAAAGGCTAATGATTGTTTAAAATGGAATAAAGTAAAATATAACACAAGCAGAATTTATTATTATAATTTTCTTAGAATGGTTGTGATGCAGTAGAATATTATTTGCAAATTAGTATCTCTAGCACAACCAATATTAAAAATACATAGAAAAGTCGATATAGGATATAAAATGGAATGCTAAAATAATGTGATTTACCAATAGAAGGCATGTGAGAAAATAAAAAAGAAATGAGGACAAAGCCATGAATATAAATTAATGCCAAGAAGGGAAATTTAAATCCAGACAAATTAATTATTAACTATTTGTATATTAACTTTCCAATTAAAGGCAAAGATTATCAGATCAAATGAATAAGCAAGATCCTTACATATACCTGATACATATGATTTATGATAATAAACACATTTTAAGCAAAAATGTCAGGTTAGCAATAACTGGTTGAAAAATAGTATACCATGGAGGAAAAATAAAAAAAATTAAAAAAAATAAAAAATACCTCACAATTATTGATAGAACAAGTATTAAGCTCAGTAATGTGTATATATTTGGGAAAAAATATAAATCAGCATGATTTATATTTACATAATACACTACTGAAGCAATATGTTGTTGTTAGTTTTTAGGTGACATTGAGTCAGCTCCCACTTATAGAGACTTTAGGCACAGCAGAACAAAACACTGCTTGGTCCTATCCCATCCTTATAATTATTGGTACATTTGAGTTTATTGTTGCCAGTTCCTTTCATTGAGTCTTCCTCTTTTTCACTAATTCATCATTTTATCAGGCCTGATGTCCTCCAAGGACTGGTCCCTCCTGATAATATGTGAAGTATGAGAGAAAAAGTATTGCCACAATACACTTGTTCTTTAAATTCTCTGCCTTGTCTTAGGTTGAAGTTCATGCTAGAAGATGGTCATTTCCATTTCTTAAACAGAAGATTATTTCCACAATCTGACCATTAACCTTGAATTTATATTAAATAGCCACAAAGCACCTGGCTTCTAAAACCACCCATCTGTCAGTTTGTCATTTTATGATGGATTGTGTGATGCAATGAGGTTGGAAGCTATGCCACGGTTATTTTAAATACAAACAGGGTCATCCAGGATGGACAGGTTTCAGTGGAGCTTCCAGACTTCCAGATTTAAGGCAGACTAAGAAGGATAAGCAGATGACTTCCAAATGGTTAGCCACTAAAAACCTTATGAATAGCAGCAGAACATTGTCAAATATAGTGTGGCAAGATAAGCCTGTCTTATTGGAAGGAACTCAATATGTGACAGTGGAAAAGCTGTCTACACAAATAGAATTGACCTTATTGACATGAATGAAGCAACACTTTCAGGACCTTCACTTGTTGATGTAACACAACTTAAATGAGATGAAACAGATGCAAATATCTATTAATAATCAAACATTGAATGCAGCAAATATAAATCTAGGAAAACTCAAAGTTGTCAAAAAGAAATGTAACACATAAAGATTGAGGTGCAAGGCATTAGTGACATAAAATGAACTGATGTTGAACATTTTGAACCAGAAATCATATGGTTCACTATGCCAGGAACAACAAATTCAAGAGGAATTGCATTGATTTCATTGTCAAAAAGAAAATTTAAAGACCTATCTCGAAGTTTAATGCTGTTTATGATTCAGAATAATACCTATACATCTATAAGGAAGACCTTATAAGTATATTGTTGTTGTTGTTATATGCCATGGAGTCGGTTCCGACTCATAGCGACTCTATACAGGGTTTCTGAGGCTGTGAATCTTAAAGGAAGCAGAATGCCTTATCTTTCTCCCGCGGAACAGCTGGTATTTTCGAACTGCTGACCCTGAGGTTCACAGCCCGATTCGTAACCACTACGCTACCAGATAGGTATATATAATAATTGCTAATACCATTATTGGAGTCCTGGTGAGGTGCTATAGATTAATGCACCAGACAGCAAAGCCATTTGAACTGCAAGGTCGGTGGTTCAACCTCACTAGCCATTCCTC
Organism: Chrysochloris asiatica; assembly: GCF_000296735.1. Classification (NCBI taxonomy): domain Eukaryota; kingdom Metazoa; phylum Chordata; class Mammalia; order Afrosoricida; family Chrysochloridae; genus Chrysochloris; species Chrysochloris asiatica. The sequence continues at coordinate 218,731 of NW_006409023.1, read as the reverse complement.
GGAAACCCAGTATAGGATCACTATGGGTTGGTACTGACTTCACAGCACTTAACAACAACAATATCATTATTATTCAGATTTATGCAGAAAACTTAGTAATGATAAAATTGAAGAATTCTACCAACTTCTTCAACCTAAAATAAATCAAATATGAAATAAAAATGCATTGATAAGTGTTGATGGTTGAAATGCAAAAGTTGGAAGCATATAGGAAGGTTTAGTTGCTGGAAGATATGTCCAAGTTATTAGAAATAATGCTAGAGATCATTTTATAGAATTCTGCAATATGAATGTCATATTTATTGCAAATACCTTTTTCACCAGCAGAAAAGGTGACTATATATCTGTACCTCACCATACAAAATACACAGGAATCAAACTGACTACATCTATGGGAAAAATTAATGCGACAGCCCAATACCATGAGAGAAAACTAGGCTAGAGGTCATCTGTAAAAATGATGATCAATTACTCATAGATAAGTTCGGACTGAAATGGAAGAAAATTAAAACAAGTTTACAATAGCCAAAATATGGCCTTGAACACATACCACCTGGATTCAGCAACTATTCCCAGAACAGATTTGATTCAGTAGACTAACGGACCATAAACCAGAGGAGCTATGGGATGATACCAAGAAAGCAAAGGTCATTGAAAATATATGGAAGACAAGCTGCAATCACAACCTGTAAAATCCCACCATCCTGGCAAGAGCCAACAGCAGCTGCTATACACCAGATAGTTAACACCTGCTATAGTTACTCTGAGTTGAATAAGAAGAAAAGTGAAAAGAGAAGCCCATCTTCTGACCATATCTACCTGAAGGCAATTAGGAAGCTCAATAATAAATCAATATACATTCATCTAATTCTGGTAGCGTAGTGGTTACGAATCGGGCTGCGAACCTTAAGGTCAGCGGTTCGAAACTACCAGCCACTCCGCGGGAGAAAGATGAGGCTTTCTACTCCCGTAAAGATTTACACCCTTGGAAACCCTGTACAGGGTCGCTATGGGTCGGACCCGACTCGATGGCACTTAACAACAACAACAACAACAACAATAATTAAAAACCTTATTTTCAAAGTTGCCCAGGAAACAGCTGACCATTACAGCACATGTCCAGAAACAAGACAGAGTAACTGAGACAAATGATCTGGAGATAGACCCATGCTTCCCATTGGAAGGAGGACAGGCTTTGAAACTGCCTGAGAAGGAATTCAGGAGAATAATGAGGTACATCCAAATGCTCCACAGACAAGTTAAGAAAAATAAGGAAGAAGTCAGGAAAGTGCTACAGAAACAAACAAATAAGATAGCTACAGCATTGGAAACAATTCAAAAACTGCAAAAAGAGGTCCAAATGATTGATAATAAATTTTTAGAAATGGGCAATATACTGAAAGGGCAAAGGAATAGAATTGAAGAGATGGAAACCAGAATCATCAAGCTGGAAGACATATCTCTTCATACTGCCAAGATAAAAGAGCAAGCAGAAAAAAAGATAAAGAAAATACATGAAAGAAAGGAAAGACTAAAACTAATGTCAAAAGAGTTTCTGAGGGAGTTGGGGCCTGATGGTGGCTAGGGCAGAGGTGCAGTGAAGTTCGCTGTCAGCAATAGCACAGAATACCAGGCAAAGCAGATCCAGGGCAGAGCTCCCAAACTCGGAACCACAGAGATAGGAATATTTTGAAGGTTTGAAGGCTTAGAGATTATAGAACTTGAAGATGAAGTAAAACATCACATACTTTTGAATCTGCCAGGCTGGGCTCAGAGGCCCAAAGCCCACATATTGGGCTAAACCAAATGGCAAGACCAAACAGGGAGCAGAAACACCATGGGAAAATGCCAAGGGAACCTTGGAGCAAAGGTGGACAAAGCACTTTGTTAGTTTTGCTTTGCTCTGATTTTCTTTTCTTTTTTTGGTATCTGGTCATTGGTGAGCCCACTGTTTGCCCACCGCCGTTCTGGTTACTAGAGGGGGAGCCTGACCAAGTGGACATCATCATGCTCACCACTGGTGGGTTCTTCTGCCACACATGAGCACAGATACCTAGCCCAAAAGCAGGCCCTGAAGGTTTTTTGCTAGTTTCTCTTTTGTTTTGTTTTTTAAAACAGGAAAGGGAAGTACAGCGCTATATAGAGGGAAAGAGAGTTTAAAAACAAAACAGGCCCAAAATGAAATTAAAGCCTGAGGTATAGCATAACAAACAACACTGGCATCCTAAAGTCTCTCAGGCAACTTTGAAAGCATGAAGAAGAGAGGGCATTAAAGTCATACTCATATTAGGTTACAGGTTTTTTGTGTTTTTTTCTTCTCTCCCTCCTCTCCTTTTTCTGTGAATATAGACTGCAGTATTCAGGCTAGTTTTTGTTGTTGATGTTTTTTGTTTGTTTGTTTATTTATCTTGTCTTTTTTTCGCTGGAACTGTTTTCCTATTATATGCTCCACCTTTGACCTTTGGAGGACTCTTTGTCTCCATATATTACACAAGAAGATTCAGCAACTGCTGCCATATAGCCAAGCGACAATCACACTCTATAAAATACCAAAACACAGGCAAGAGCCAATACCAATTGTTATATGCCAGGGAAACAGACAACACCTGTGAAAGTTACTATGAGTTAAACAATAAGAAGAGTGAGAAGAGAAGCCCACATACTGATCACATCTTCCTGGAAGCAATTAGAAAGCATAAAAAACACCAAAACACATACTTAATTAAGTATTAAGGCCACAGATAAACACTAAACATGTATAAGAAGCAAAAGCAGATGACCATATCAGCACATGTCCAGAAACAAGAAAAAATGTCTGAGACAAATGACCTAGAGGTAGACACGGACTTAAGTCTAGAAGGAGGGCAGGCCTTGGAAATGCCTGAGAAGAAATTCAGAAAAATGATTATAAAATGTTTTAAGACACTTTACAATGGAGTTGAGAAAAATAAGGAACAAGTCAGGAAAGAGCTACAGGAACAATCAAATAAGATAGATACAGCATTGGAAACCATTCAAAACCTACAGAAAGAGGTCCAAATGAGCAACAACAGAATATCAGAAATATACAATATTCTGAAAGGGCAAAGGAGTAGAATAGATGGGATGGAAGGCAGAACCAGTGAACTGGAAGACAAATTTCTCAATACCACTAAGATAGAAGA
>NW_006409023.1:176233-200802 GCF_000296735.1 Chrysochloris asiatica | reverse complement strand
CAACCTGGATTGAGACCCGGTTGTCCAGCAGTATAGCAAAACCTGGGAACTTCTGAGCCCAGTGACAGGGACATAGCCAGAGAGAACTAGAGTGGAGAGTGAAGCATCCAGCTGATATGAAGTTAGGGGAGATGCACAAGAACACTAATACTTGCAAATAATGTACATTTGATCTGGCTTCAATGGCTGGAATATCAGAACTCTACTAGAGGAACAAATAAGAGGGAACAAAAGAGTAATATACTACAATTTGATGAATCTGACCTATACTTATGTATGTAGTAGCTCAAAAGAGGGAACAAATCTTTATATCAAGGATCAGTCCCAAACCCTCGGTATAGAAGGTTGACAGAGGTGGATAATTTAGGCATTTATTACCCAAAATGGGGGGCTACAAAGGAAAGAACTGACTGGCCTACAAGCTTTCAAGAGAAAGCCTAGTTTCAGATGGTGTGGGGAAGGTCAAATCTCAACTGAGTGATTTTCAACTAGTCTGGATGAGGCTGGTGAAAGGAGATGGGGATAAGACTTGTGGTTCAATAGTGAATAATTGCTATCAGGATTGACTGTGAGTGTTGCAAATGTAAAGGTAGACATTTTGTAACAAAAAGAACGAAGTGATTGATCTTGCTGTCCAGGAGCAGAGAACCCTGGGACCATCAAGGGAGAAGAACTGAGTGTGGGGCTCAATCCAGAGAAGCAGCAATGCCAGAGATGGAGGCAGAGATGATGACATGGAGAGAAGGAGTGGTTGGGGACTCTGGACTCAGGGAGGGAAAGGGCCTGTGTGCTGGTGGCTGGGGGACAGACTTGAGGGGTGTAATCTTTGGTTATTTGAATGGTTGTATATTTCTGAGTGCTTCTGTTTACACCAAAAAAACAAAAAACAAAAAACAACAACAACAAAAAATGCCAGAGGGAATGGAAGCAAATGCTGTTGAATGATGATGTACAGAGGGGATTGTAATCATTGCAATGGAAAAATACAATAGGTTGAACATAAATCTGATGTTCTCCCATGTAAATTATCACTCAATTCACAATAAAAACTTAATTTAAAAAAGAAAAAGAAAAGAATAAGGGGAAGAAAATTTTGGAATTTCAGTGGGTTTAATTAAAGGTTAATTAAACCTTTTTCTATTGGGATAAAATATTTAATTTTCTTTTTGATTTGATCACTTAACTGAATGAATTACCTTAAGTGAGCTATTTGAATTCTGTAAACTGAAAGTCCTTATTTATAAATTGAAGGATAACATGAAATCTCATACAATTATGTGATGGTTAAATGAAATTGTATAATAATTAGTAGTTATTCAATAAATACCATTTACTGATATATATGCAGAATATTTTATCATTGTTTCTTAAAGAAGTCATGTATTTAATGAAAATTCCTTGAAGGAGGAATTGCAGTTATGCTGATAGTGAAAATAAAATAATTTGCTAATGTTCGCTATATCTGTTTTATTTTGTCTTGAAAATTGGACATAGGCAATTGAGAAACCCAACCTTCAAGTTTATCTTTATTTTTATAACACTACAGATTGAAATGCATTTTAATTTACTAAAATTTAGAATAAAAGTTATTAAGTACTTCATAATAAACTCATAGGAACTCCTTGTGTATAAATTCAAATAATGGTTTGGATAAATAAAATTAAGTGAAATAATACTTAAAATATAATTTTAAAATGTGATATTATTTATTTCCTAAATTATTTATTATATTTTTGTCTCTTTTTCTGTTCCATTTGACATGATAATACAATAATGAAGCTAATTGGCAATAAATGTCATGAAGGTGATAGTTTCTGTATGCAAACAAAGAACAGTACAAGGTGGATTTAAGAGAAAGAATGTTGAAATTTCAGTAAAGGGGTTAAGAAAGGTCTGAGTGAGAACGCAATATTTTAGTGCAAATATGTGGTGAGAATGTGGACCAAATATATTTCTTATGTAAGAGCAAAATAGGTAGAAAGGAATAGCCAGAACAGAAAGTCTGGTGCATAATTATGCTGTAATGTGTGTGTTGGAGGAAGGTGTGGTACGGAGAATTAATTGATATGACTCCTAGTGATAGTCTTTGTAACTCCCAACAAATGACTAGTTATTGTTAAGTGTAGTTGAGTTAATTATTGCTCATAACCACCCAAGATAGGGTTTCTGAGGAGAAATTGGTGAGTTTGAACAATTGACCTTGCTGTTAACAGTACAGAGCTTATCCAACCTCACCACACTAGGACTTCAATGACTAGGTGGAACCATATGAATAGAATGTTTGGGACCCTGAGGGAATTAGTCAGTTTGACCATCCTGCTGGGTTTAAAATGAGTCATCTCAGCAACAGGAACTGGTAATTTCACTACCATCAAAATTAAGAGATAGGAATGGAACACACACTTTGGACCCTGAGATCCCTGGGTATTGAATCTCCTTGATCCTGGAGACAGAAGACTGTTACAGCAAAAAAGACAGAAGACTGTTACAGCACAGAGAGAGAATAGTGGTCTCCCAACCACAGGAGGCTAGTTTGCAGAGTGGAGTCCACCCAAGCACTTATGTAAGGGAGCTAGGTTTAGACTTTCTGGCCCATGGAGTGAGTAATGCTGAGCATTTAGAGGCAGGAGGCTCACTTTTGGAGTAGAGTGAGTATAGGCACTTAATTGATGGATCTAGATTTGTTGACTCACACAACTAGAGTGGAGGCTATGGAAAATGGAGTGTCCTTTAGGCATTTATTATTAATGTTCAAGGAGTTTTGTAACATTTTCTTAACTGGGCAGAGGCCAAGAGGTAAGTATGGCTGTGAGGCAAAGATGAGCATGCCTGATGGCAAGTATTGTATCCTTATTATTTCTGATATTTAAATGTAGCCTGTTAACATCTTCAATAAACTTCACAATTATGAGTATTTTCTATAAGTATTGTCTCTGTGGCCATTGGAATGAATTATTGAACGCAGCAGAGAAACAGAGAATTAAATGGAAGAGATGATTGTTGTTAGAATTAATAAAGAAGGTTGGAGAGTGGAGGCATATCTAATCATTGCTGTACAAAAATCAGCTTACGACTGATGTTGAATTTGATTCTCCTTCCCCTTTGGGAAAATTCTTGTTTTTCACATAGGAAAAATAAGGGGTATTGAAGATTTCAGCAGGCACTAAAATGAAATGAGGTCAAATAAGCCAGTGGGAGATTCAGGAGTGGGGTTAAAAGTGCATTTAAATCACATGGGACCTCTTAGAAATCTTTCCCACTTATTTTTCAGAGAGGGAAGACAAATAAGTATTGATAAAACAGAAAGTCAAATAAAAAATATATGACAAGATTAATATATTAGATATATTAATATATATTAATAGTAATGTAACTAGACAAAAGACACTGTAAATTATGTAAATTAGTATATTGTTAAGTGATGTCGAGTCGGTTCCGACCCATAGTGACCCTGTACAGGGTTTCCAAGGGTGTAGATCTTTACAGGAGTAGAAAGCCTCATCTTTCTCCCGTGGAGCGGCTGATAGTTTCGAACTGCTGACCTTAAGGTTCGCAGCCCAATTGGTAACCACTACGCTACCAGAGCTACTTAAATTAGTATATTAGTAATCTAAAAATCTAAATACTATTTTGATAATAGATAATTTATTTTCTGTATTAAAAAATAAATAATATACACTTAGAAGGAGAAAATTTTTGGCAATAAAGTTTTTTATTCTGTTAAGAATCAGAAGTATCCTCAAATCACACAAATTTCTTCTCAGGCCTTAATATAATGGATATCTTATTTAGCAAGTGTTAAATATATGTAAAATAGACAAAGGAAGAATCTATTTCTGAATTAGAAATTATGGTAGGAAATACATTGAGCAAAGGTTCATTAGAGCAACTGTATTTTGAGGCATAGACTTGCTGTAGATGTCACATTCATCTTCTTGAGCAGCTTCAAATTGTCACTCTGCAACATTGCTTTAGTTATGGCTTACAAAGTAAAACCAAAACTCACCCAAATTTGCAAATTGTGGGTGAACTAAAACAATAATTATTGTTGTTATTAAGTGCTGTCAAGTTGGTTCTGACTCACAGCCACCCTATATAGAGTCTCTGAGAAGCAGCTAGTGGATTTGAATTGTGGACCTTGTGGTTTGCAGTCCAGTGCTGATCCTACAATACGACACCAGGATGTATTGATTAATCTTGATTTGTTGACTCACATAGCTTGAGCTGAGGCTTAAGGAAACTGGGGTGGGAAAAATGATGGGTCAAAGTCCTATCAATTTAATCTCCCTCTGTTTCAGGCAGGTCTTCTAAAGAAACAAGTTCAGTGAAACATATATATGTATGCACAATTAATTCATAATAATTTATAATAAATGTCATTAAAGTCATAGTTTTTGTAAACAAATATAGACCTATCTAAGATGGATTTATAAGGGCAAGGGTATGAACCATATTTTAGGTCTAAGTGCTTTATAGGTAGTAGGGAAGGAGGTAGAAAGTAGAAACAAAAGCCAGGGCAAAAGTCTGGTGCATAATTATGCCTGTGATGTGTGTATGTGGTGGAGGAGGAAGGTGTGGTACCCTTGACCTAAGTCATCATGTTTTCAATTACCTCACATGCATATGAAAGCAGAACAGTGAATACAGAATACCATAGAAGAATCAAAGCATTTGAATTATGCTGTTGAATACTGAATTATGTGAAGGCAGTTGCAGGTACCATGAACTGCCAGAAGAACAAACAAATCTGTGTTGGAAGGAGAAGTGAAGAATTTAATTTTCTGTGCATAAAGGTGCTATCCAAACTGAAGGTTGTAGTCTTTGTACAGTAAGTATTTCAAGTCTGCTTCACTTTCATCAAGCAAAGTTGTGTTATAGGCATATAATGAGTCTTCCTTCAATCCTGATGTCATATTCCTCTTCATATAATTCAGCTTCTCAGATGATTTGCTCAGCACACAGATTGAATGAGTATGGTGAAATAATACAATCCTGACACACACCTTTTCTGATTTGAAATCATTCACTATCCCCTTAGTCTGTTAAAACAAAAACAAAAGCAAAAAAACTTCCTCTTGGTCCAGGTTAAGTTTCCTCATGATAATAATTAAGCATTCTGGATTACCTGTTCTTAATGATATCCACAGTTTGTTATGATCCACAAAATCAAAAGCACTAACAGTATATTTTTAATTGCTTATAAAAAATTAAAGAATAAACTTTACAAATGCGAACTTTACAAATACTGTTTGTATGGATTTATAAAACTATAAATGCCAAAAAGAATAATATATATATCAGTGTGTGTGTCACTGTGGGCTAATGCATCAGATTGCAAAGCCATTTGAACTGCAAGGTCGGTGGGTCAAGCTCACAGCTGCTTCTTGGAAACACTATTCAGGGTAGCTATGGGTCAGAATTGATTCGACGGCACATAACAACAACAACAATATATATATATATTGTTGTTGTTGTTATGTGCCGTGGTGTCAGTTATGACTCATAGCTACCCTGAATAGGGTTTCCGAGGCTGTAAATCTTTACGGGAGCAGCAAGCCTCATCTTTCTCCCGACTCCATGGCACATAACAACAACAACAAATATATATATATGTTGGAAGAACATGCTCAGCATTTCTCAAGCTGGGGGAACTGAACAAAAAAGTCAAGCCTCAACTTTCTTTATGGAAAGATTCTCTGGGCAAATTATTGAATGATGCAGAGGGCAATAAGAAAAGATGGAAGTAATACACAGAGTCATTGTACCAAAAGGAAATGGTTAATGTTCAACCATTTCAAGAGGTACCATATAAACAAGAGCCAATGATACTCAGGGAGAAAGTCCGAATTGCATTGAAAGAATTGGCAAAGAAAAAGCCCCAGGAATTGATGGAATAAAAATTGCAATCTTTCAAGAAAATGAGGTGGCACAAGAGACACTCATCTATGCCAAGAAATTTGGAAGACAACTATCTGGCCGACTGATTGGAAGAGATCCGTATTTGTGCCCATTCCAAAGAGAGGTGACCCAACGCAATGAGGAAATCATCGGACAATCTTTTTGATATCTCAAGCAATTAAAGTTTTGCTAAAGGTAATACAGAAATGGCTACAATCATACATTGACAGAGAATTTCCAGAGGTTCAAGCTGGATTCAGAAGAGGCCGTGGAATGAGCGATATCATTGCTGATGTCTGATGGATCTTGGCTGAAAATCAGAAAGATGTTTACCTATGTTTTATTGACTGAGCAAAGGCTTTTGATTTTGTGAATCATGACAAGCTATGGACAACATTGCGAAGTATGAGTATTTCAGAACACTTAATTGTAATCATGAGGAATCTGTACCTGGACTAAGAAGCAGTTGTTTGAACAGAGGATGGGAACACTGAATGTTTTAAAATTAAGAAAGGTGTGCAACAAGGTTGTATTCTTTCAGCATACTTATTCAACCTGTATGCTGAGCAAATAATACAAGAAGCTGGGTTCTATGAAGAAAAATGTGGCGTCAGGATTGGTGGAAGACTCATTAACAACCTGAGATATGAAGATGATACAACCTTGCTTGCTGAAAGTGAAGAGGACTTAAAACATTTACTGATGAAGATCAAAGAGCACAGCCTTTGGTATAGATTACTTCTCAATGTCAAGAAGACAAAAATCCTCACCACTGGACCAATAAACAACATTCTTATCAACAGAGAAAAGATCGAAGTTGTCAAGGACTTCATTCTTCTTGGATCAACTATCAACACTCACGGAAGCAGCAGTCAAGACATCAGACGATGTATTGCATTAGGCAATATCTGCTGCACAACACCTTTTTAAAATGTTGAAGAGCAAAGATGTCAGCTTGAGGACTAAGGTGCACCTGACCCGAGCCATGGTATTTTCAACAACCTCATATGGATGCGAAACCTGGACAGTGAATAAGGAAGATTGTAGAAGAATTGATGCCTTTGAATTATGGTGTTGGAGGAGAATACTAAAATTCGATGGGCTACCAAAAGAACCAATAGATCTGTTTTGGAAGAAGTACAGCCAGAGTGCTCCTTAGAGGCCAAACATCATCTCTCATACTTTGGACATATTGTCATGAGGGAACAGTAGGTAGAGAAGGATATCATGCTTGGTTAGATGGAGGGTCAGAGAAAAGAGGAAGACCCCCAATGAGATGGATTGGTCTGGTGGCAGCATTGATGGACTCAAGTGTGGCAATAGTAGTGAGGTTGGCCCAGGATCGGACATTGTTTTGTTCTGCTGTGCATAGTGGCGCTATGAGTCAGTTCTGACTCGGTGGCACTTAACAACAACAATATATATATATAAAGATTTTACTATAGTGAGGAACTCCATGGGCAAGATTTCTTTCCATATAGAGTTAGTTGAACTTGATTTTTAAGTAACTCTTCTTATATGTACAATCCTGGTGTGGTGCTGTCGGTTAATGCACTGGACTGCAAAGTCAATTTGAATTGCAAGGTCAGTGGCTCAAACTCACCAGAAGTCACTTGGAAACCCTATACAGGGTAGCTACAGGTCAGACCTGACTCAACAGCACTTAACAACAGCAAGCAATGTTGCTATGTGTTGGAAGCAATTCAATAGCACTTAACAAACACAGCAATCTTACATGTGGAAACTTGGTAGCATTGTGGGTTAAGTGTTGGCCTGCTAACAGCAAAGTTGGAAGTTCAAGCTAACTGGCTACTACATGAGAGAAAGATGAGAGTGTCTGCTCTCCTATAGGTTTAAAGTATTGAAAATTGTAAGGAAGGATACTTTAAAATATAATGTGGCAGATAATTGTTTTTACTCCCTTCATTCTGCTATCCCATTTTTATTTTATTTTATTTCTTCTTAATTTGAATTCATTCTATCAACCCATTCATCTACTGGCTACTTTCCTATGAAAGATTGACTTGAGTCCAAGCTGCCAGGATATTGATCTAAGAAAAGTTAATGATAAATAATACAGATCAGTGCAAACTTTTACTTCATTTGTCTAATCAAATAATTGACAAAATTCAGGCAAGAAAGGAACAATACCAATCTAAACAAACAAACAAACAAAACAACAAAAAAATCACCTAAAGCAAAATTGCTTGTAGATTTATGTAGTTTCACCATGAAATGTGTCTGGTCAATGTCATCTCATATCTTCATATCTGAAGAAAATATGGGTGCTAAAATTCCAAGAGCATTTTCTTGCACACATCTCGCTTGTATTTATTGGATTCTTTTGAAGTATGATAATAACTCTAATCCTTACTTAATTGCTATTTTAAAAACAAGTTTGCCGTCTTGACAAGCTAAAATATCTATCATTCTTTTTGAGTAGATTATTGACTGCTTGTCCTGTGTTTGTCCCTACATTTAGTGTTTCTCAGGAGAATCAACCTTCAATATGCAATGTCACATCGCTTGCCCCATTCACTCACATGCAGGGACAAAACTGTTGCTGCCACATAGCAGCAATTATAAGAGAGGAGTGGTTATTCGGATTGGTAACCAGGCAATAGAGAAGGTACTAATTTTGTGTGTGTGTGTGCTTTATCTCTTTGAGGCAGCAAAACATCTGTGATTACTAATTACATTGATTTATTTTGCCCTTTTAAATGGCCTATCTAGTGTAATTTTCTCTGAAACTTAAAAAAAAAAATGTTTAATACTTTTCATTATTAAGAACTCTTTCCATAGATGTTAGCAAAATGTCAGCTAACACTAGATTAATAATAAAAACAAGAGTAAGGCATGATAAAGATTCCTGAATCTCTAAAAAAACCCCAAAAGTCCAAAGTATTTAACTAAAACTAAGATTTCTTCTTTTCAAACTCTAATTTTTGTCTGCATTTATTTTTTACAAACTGTCCCTTGCTGATCCAAGACCACTTTCTTCCATTTTGAACTCTATATGTATGAAAATATCTTACACAAATACTACTAAATTGTAATCTCCAAGATCTTGGATAGTATAGGACACAGGTGGAATCTTAAAATGTTAATTCCATTATCCCAAGGAAGTGTATTCTTTAAATATACGTGAATTGTAGTAAAGTAGAAGCTTAAGAAAAGCATGAAGATGTAGACAAACATGACAATATATCAGTTATATCATAATTATGACTAGTTCATATTACATCAAATATTTTTTCCTCATTCTTAGTCATTTTTAGTATAAAAATTGATCAATTGAATAATCAATGCTGAAATTTCATGAATTGATTACGTTAGTATGATATTAATAATAATAATAAAAAAACTTCTTATAATATATTGCTGTAACTATTTTCACTTTAAACTAAAAGGAATATGTCAGAAGTACAAGAGATGAAGTTTCACCATCCTGTCTACTAATAAGCATTCTGGCTGTACTTCTTCCAACACTGATTTGTTTGTTCTCCTAGAAGTACATGGTACTTTTAATACTCTTATTTTAAAATTTCAATTAATATTGTTCTATTATTTACTATTTTAATATTTTTCTCCAAAACCAAAATTCAAATGAATCAATTATTCTAAGGTCTACTTTATTGATGACAATCAAGTACCACAGCTTTTACTATGGTATGCTCCTCAATGTAAAGAAAAGAAAAATGGTTACCACTGGACCAATAAGTGACAACTTGATAAATGGAAAACAGATTGAAGTTGTCAAAAACTTAATTTTGCTTGGCTCCACTAACAACACTCACGGAAAGAGCAGTCAATAAATCAAGCGACATACTGCCTAGGAAAATCTGCTGAAAAAGATCTCTTTTTAGTGTTTAAGAGAAAAGGTATCAGTTTGAGGACTAAAGTGCACCTGACCTAAGCCAAAATATTTTCAGTAGCTTCATATGCATGTGAAAATTGGATAATGCATTATTAAGATAGTAAAAAATTGAGGCATTTGAGATAGAATGTTGAAGAGGAATGTTAAAAGTACCATGGACTGCCAATAGAACTAACTAATCTATGTTGGAAGAAGAACAGACAGAATGCTACTTGGAAGCCAGGATGACTTTGTCCCTCATACTTTGGCCATATTATCAGAGAATAGCAATCCCTGGAGAAGGTTATCATGTTAGGTAAAGTGGAGGGTGGATAAAAATAGGAAGACTCCCAACAAGATGGACTGGTATAGTGGTAGCAGCAATGGGCTCAAACATGGCAATGATTATGAGGCTGGCACAAGACACAGCAGTGTTTCATTCTGCTGTGCATAGGTTCACTGGGTCAATATGGACTTCATGGCACCTAACAATAACAATAACAATGTGGAATTGTATGTCTGGTGACAAGCAAATGGAGGAAACAAAATACAAAACAAAAAATGAAGCAAACATAAAATTTTAAATGCACTATTAAATGAGTTATGGCAGATTTTCTTTGAGCAAATAAAATATTTTATGAAAGGTAGTGGAATGATCCCAAAATTTCCAGTGTTTAAATACATGAAAATATGGAACTTAATCCTTGAAGCTGCTGAAATTAACTTTTTTCATATGCATATACATTTTCAGGTTGAGTGGTTTAAATTATGTTTTTAGGAACTCCTGCAATAACCTTTGAAGTTAGTACTTTATGGAGTAGTTACACACCTGGAAGAATCTGATTCCAGATGTGGGAATGCAATATCTGTACAAAATCAAGTCATTTCAGAGAGCTCTTCTGTAGTAAAAGTTTGTAATATGGTACCAGCAGGAAGCAATTTCTAGAGCAAAGTATTTGACTTCTCAAGTATCCTGTAAATAAATAAGAAGTAGGAAAATTTTGCCACCCACAGAGTATATAAAATACCAAATGACAATTTCTAATTTGTCTTGTATCTTTTCTTCTGAATGCCTCAATTTATCACCTCTCAAATGTATTTAAACTATTCTTTCATATCTGTTTTTCACATTTTATTCTAACTCAATACTCTGAGGTAAATTGAACATTGGCTTTACTAGTCACAGTTTAATCACAAAGAAATCAAAAATCGGTGAGATTTCTAAAATCTACTATGGTGAAAGGGGAAACTAGATGCAGAAGTTATGTTCATTTCCAGTGAGTTACCTTTTACAGTGCAGTGAATTGGTTAAACTGTATCTTCTAGCTATGTTCTTTTCGTTGTTGGCTGTTGCTGTGTGCCTTCAAGTCAGTTCTGACTCATAGCAACCTGTATAGAGTTTCTGAGGAGTAGATGGTGGGTTTGAGCCACCAACATTAAAGTTAGTAGTCCAGTGTCTAACCTACTCCCACCAAACAATTGGGACTGGAACAGTGCAAATGGTGTTGAGTGACTCCCGGTGTGGAAAAAGCATACTGACAATGGTGGCCCTAAAGGACAGTGTTGTCAGCTTCTAGTCTACAGAAAAAGTGAGACTTTGGGGAGGAGGATGACAACACTAATGTAACTTTGTAACATTCGCCAGATAAGGGCAGAGGATAAGGAACCAAATGAGTGTAAGGCCAAGGACCAGCGAGAGGTGTGTTTGTGGTATAACTGAGAAGAGGGTATCCTGACCAAGAGAAGCACTGTATCCTGAGTTATTTCTGATTCTGAATTGTTCTCTGTTGACTTTGATAATAAACCGTATAATTGTGAATGTTGTCTGTCAGTTCTGTGTGACTGCTGCTGTGGATTATTAAACACATCAGAGAAATATAGTGCCAAGGGAAGGACTGTTGGTATGTGACTAGGGTTAAAAAGGTTGTAGGGTGGAGGCATGTCTGACCTTCATCTCACAGATATCAGCCTTGGACTACTGATTCTCTTCCTTATCACTGTGAAGCTGAAGGAAGTCAGACCATCCCTAAGCCACTTTAATACCTGTACATGGCAGCCTCTCTTTGTTAAAACTTAAAAATCAGACCTCTTTTTATTTCAAAATCTCTGTGCAAAATGTATTTAAATATTTAAAATATATACTGCTCATTATTTGCATTGATTTTGTCATTTAATCTGCTTATAGTAGGCTATGGTTGGATCTGTGGGAAATTCTTTTTATATGCCCTTACATTTCGGCAGTTCAAGTTCACCAGCTTTTCCCCAGAAACTCTATACAGAGCCACTATGGGTCAGAATTGATTTCATGGCACTTAACAACAACAAACAACCACAGTTCACTCATTTACATAGTATTTCCTTCTTCCAGAAACACAGTCTGTCAACCTCTACACATAGTATTAATCATGTTGTGCATCATCAACTAGAAAGATATAAAACATTACGACAATACAATACATACAAGCTATGGCTATGAAAATCATGTCTCAGATAAGTAACAATAACAACAATGCATGCTTCTCATGTGTGAAAAAAAATCCGTCTTTTACATGATTAATTCTTTATAAAGAAGACATGAGACAAAGTAGAAAGATACTCTTGGAATCTGTCTTTCAGAGAAGAAGTAGAGCAATATGGTCTTTGATTTCCTAACTGCTTTTTCATGAGTGTTGATTGTGGATCCAAGAAAAACCCAACGAGTGAAAAAAATTAAACTTTACCCCATTTATAATGATGTTATTTTCTGATTCCATTGTGAAGGATTTTTGTTTTCTTTACACTATGGTACAAACCATACTGAAGTCTTTGATCTTCAACAGTAAGTATTTTAAATCCTTTTTTGCTTTCAGCAGGCAATGTTGTATCATCTGCATATTGCAGAACGTTAAAAAGTCCTCCTTTAACTTCTGATGTCACACTTTTCTGAGCATACAGATTGAATAAGTATGGGAAAAAATACACCCCTGTGGCACACCTTTCCTGATTCTAAACCAATCAGAATACCTTTGTTCTGTTTGAATGACTGTCTTTTGGTCTATGTACAGGTTCTGGATGAGCACAATCATGTGTTTTGTAATACCTAGTATCTGCAACATTGCTGATAGCTTTTTCTCTGACCTTCCACTTTATCAAATATGAAAAACTTCATGGGCCACACAGTTCAAAGCTTTGCATAGGAAATAAAGCACAAGTAAAACTATCTCAGTTGTTCTCTGCTTTCATTGAAGATCCAGTTGATGTCAACAATGATATTTCTAGTTCAACTTCTTCCTTGAATCCAGTTTGAATTTCAGGCAATTCCCTGCCAATGGACTGTTGTAATTATTATTATTATTATTTGTATGGTAGGTTTCCTATATATCTGCAGTTCAAAGCATTTTACAGTCTAGCACATTAACTCACAAGGGAAACACATATATACAAATATATATATATATATATATATTACGTTTTTATTGTGAATTGAATGAAACTTTACAGGACAATTATGAATTTACATTCAACAAATCATATACTTTGTTTTATTGCAATGATTAGAACAGTATTTCTCTCTATTCATTTTACCTCTTTTTTTTTTTTTTTTAACACTCAGGCATATATAATAATTTACACCACTGAAGGGCACATTTTGCAAGTCTGCCTCCTGGCCACTAACTTTGAGTCCTTCTCTTTTCGTGAATCCAGAGTCCTTTGTTACAATTACTTTTGAAATATCTTCAGCAAAATGTCACTTGCATCTGATTTTAATGGTATTGTTCCATTATTTTCCCATTTAATTGGATCATCTTTCTTTGGAATGGACACAAATATATATCTCTTCCAATAGGTTGGCCTTGTATCTATCTGTCTTCCAAATTTCTTGGCATGGAGGCAAGGATTTATGTTGTTATTTTTAGGTGCCGTCAAGTTGGTACCAATTCACAGAAATCCTATGTGTAGTAGAAGAAAACAGTGTTGGTCTTGTACCAACCTAAACAATCATTGCTACATTTGGTACCACTGTGGCTACCGCTGTGCTACTTCATCTCATTTGGGGTCTTCCTCTTTTTCTCTGACCTTCCACTTTATCAAATATGATATACTTCTCCAGGGACTGGTCTTTTCTGATAATATGTCCAAATTATGAGAGATAAAGACTGGCCATCCTGACTTCCAAGAAGCATTTTGACGGCACTTCCTCCAACACAGATTAGTTTGTTCTTTTGGTAGGCCATAGAATTTTTTTTTAATTTAAGTTTTTTGTTGTGAACTGAGTAAAAGCTTACAGGGCAGATCATCAGTTTTACATTCAACAAATCATACACATTGTTTCATTATGATGATTATAATCCTCTCCATGTACCATCAGTTAACAGTGCTTCTCATTTTCACTTTAGACTTTAGCTCTTTTTTTTTTTTAACATTCAGGCATATATAATAATTTACATCATCAAAGGGCATATTATGCAAGTCTGCTTCCTGGCCACCAGCTTTTAGTCCCTCACTTCACATGAATCTAGAGTTCTTAGCTGCTCCTTCTCTCCATGTCCCCATCTCTCCCTCCATCTCTGGTGTTACTGCTTCTCTGGATAAGGTCTCTCATTCTGCTTGTGCTCTTCTCCCTTGATGATCCTAGAGTCCTTTGTTTCTGGGATGTAAAATTAACCACTCTCCTGTTTTGGTAACAAAACTTCTATCTTTACAACTGTGAGGGTCACAATTAGTCATGATAACAATTACTCATTACTGAATCATAAGAATCTTATCCCCATTTCTTTTAACCATACTCATTTAGAAAAGATGAAAACTATTCAGTGAGGTCTCTTTCTTTCCCCACACATGATTAAACTAAGATCCTCCTTTAAACTTTGTAGCCAGTCATTTCATGCCTTTATTGTCCCCTCATTTTTGGTAACCAATGTCTAAGTTGCCCATCCTTATCTTATCTACCATGTGTACAGAGGTGATAGCATTGATACTTGGTGTGAAGACTTCTTCCCTCTCTATTGGTATTTAGAGTTACTACCTCCATGAGTACAGGTCAAGTTCATCAAATTGCAGCAATTTACCCTCATTTCCTTTATCAAAATTTCCTTTGTTCTTTTTTTTTATCTTCCTCTAGTCAAGTTCTGATCATCAAGCCATCAAGGCTAGGTCAAATGGGTACTATCAGCAACTTTGTTTGTGTGTTCTTGTGTGACTGCTCTCACTTCATATCAGCTGGATGCTTCATTCTCAGCTACAATACTTTTAATATTCTCCTCAAATATCAGAACTCAAATGCATCAATTCTGCTATGTTCTTCTTTATTCACTATCCACATTTCAAGTGCATATACATATATTGAAAATATCATGACTTTGATTAGGTGCACCTTAGTACTCAAATTGACATCTTTGGCCTTCAGTGCTTTAAAGAGGTCTTGTGAAGTAGATATACCCAAAGTAATATGTCATCTGATTTCTTGATTGTTGCTTCTATGAGTGTTGATGGTTGATGCAAGCATAATGAAGTCTTTGACAACTTCAATCATTTCTCCATTTATATAGATGTTTTATACTGAATCAGTGGTGAGTATTTTGTTACTTTATATTGAGCTGCAGCCCATAATGAGGGCTGTGGTCTTTAATCCTCATAAGTATTTTAAGTCCTCTTCATATTCAGCAAGCAAGGTTTTATCATCTGTATATCACAGGTTGTTAATGAGTTTTCCTCCATTCCTGATGCCACACTGTTCTTCATATAACCCAGCTTCTCAAATTATTTGTTCAGCATCTAGGTAAGGACCTGGAAAGAGAGATATTATAGCTAACATTAGATGGATCTTGGTCTAAAACAGAGAATACCAAAAAGATGTTTACCTGTACTTTATTGACTGCACAAAGTGTTTGATTGTGTGACTCATGACATGTTTTTGACAACATTGGAGATAATGAGTATTCCAGAAGAAGTGATGGTGCTCTTGAATGATTTGTACATAGACTAAGAGGCAGTTTTTTGTTTTTGTTTTTGTTTTTTTTTTTTTTTTTTTAACAGAACCAGGGAACTTTGAAGTTCATATAAGACATTGTCATCTAAGATAGTTCATTTCAGTCTTTTCTTGTCCCAACAAGTAATATTGAGAAAATAACAAATTTACCTTGACTATGATTATTGTTCCTGTGTCAAATACTTTAAAATGATGGTAACTGTTTCATAATGTAGCAGAGCTAGTTATATATATATGATGAGAGATCAATTAAAACAATATCAGATAAAAATACTTTGATTTTACTGAGAATAGAATTGCATGTTTCACACAGATCTTCTTTGAGATCAAGTTCCAAAGTAACTATCAGATTAATGTCATTCTTCACCTTTAAACCACAATTTTGTTGCATAAAAAATAGAAGATGTTTTACATATGCTATATGCTGTATACACGGATCTCTGGTAGTGTAGTTATTATGAATTGGGCTGCAAACTTTAAGGTCAGCAGTTTGAAACTACCAGCTGTTTTGTTGGAGAAAGATGAGGCTTTCTGCTCCCTTAAAGATTTACAGCCTTGGAAACCCTGTACAGGGTTGCTGTGAGTCAGAACTGACTCCAGGGCATATCACCATCACTATATAGGGTATACAGGGACCCTGATACTATATTAGGTTCTGAGTTGGAATATTAACCATAAGGTCAGCAATCAAATTTACCAGCTGCTGGTAATTTTGCAGGAGAAAGAAGAGGCTTTCTGTTAAAGTAAAGAATTACAGACTTGGAAACCCTAGACAGGGTCGCTGAGTCGGAACCAACTCCATGGCACATAACCACCTCTTATATAAGGTATAAAATTTCTGTTCATTGATCCACAGTGATGTTGGTTACAAGTTGGGCTGCTTACCTCAAGGTTAGCAGTTTGAATGTACCAGCTGTTTTGTGGAATAAAGATAAGGTTTTCTGCTCCTATAAATATTAACAGCCTCAGAAATCCTATACAGTGTCACTATGAATTGGAACCCACTCAATAGCACACAACCAACCATTCAACCAATACAAATAAGTTGGAGGAAGGTGGCAAGTTAGAAGACTGTGCAGCAACACTACATATTCTCTTTATAACAAAAATGTGCAAAACCAAAGAAGCAGATGCAGATTACAGTCCTGGAAACCTTAGCATTAAATGAAGAACTAGAGAAGTGAACTGAATGCTAACAAGGAGACAAACTGAACAGACAAGGCAAAAATAAAACAACAACAGAAAAAGAGCCAGACTGGTGACCAGATGCAGAAATTCATCTTAAGTTTTTGTGAGTGGCTTCAGAGGAGAGATAGGCATAGCAGAAACATACTGATCACTCAAGGAGATAAGTTGTGGTTTTTTTTTTTTTTTTTCCTGTTCACCACATTCCCTGGCCAGAGTCGTGGTTGGCCCCCATCTGCATAATCAGTGAAGTGCCCCCTCTACCAGTGGTTGGTGCTACATGACGTTAAGAAAAGCAGTTTTAAGTCCTATCTAATAGGACTGCATAATCAGTGAAGTGCCCCCTCTACCAGTGGTTGGTGCTACATGACGTTAAGAAAAGCAGTTTTAAGTCCTATCTAAATAAGGAAGACCATAGAAAAATTGGTGCTTTTGAGTTATGATATTGGAGGAGAATATTGAACGTGCCATGGGCTGCCAAAAGAACCAATAGATCTGTTTTGGAAGAAGTGCAGCCAGAGTGCTCCTTGGAGCCAAGATGACCAAACTTCGTCTCTCATACTTTGGACATATTGTCAGGAGGGACCAGTCACTGGAGAATGCTATCATGTTTGGTAAGGTGGAGGGTCAGAGAAGAAGACGAAAACCCTCAACGATATGGACTGGCCGAGTGGCGGCATAGATGGACTCAAGCGTGGCAATGATAGTGAGGTTGGCCCAGGATCGGGCAATGTTTCATTCTGCTGTGCATAAGGTCACTATGGGTCAGTACCGACTAGATGACACCTGACAACAACAACAAACAACAGTCAATATTTATAATATTATAATTTATGACATGAGTATTTGACAATGATATCTGTAGATCAGAAATTTTGTATGCTATTTTATCTATTTTTGAAAATTAAATCCCCTCTGCATGCAATGGATCTACATACCTTTTTCAGGCTTATTAATTATGGACATTATCTCATGATTAAAATGTCAATCAAACAAGATGACATAACCATAATAAATATCTATGCTCTCAATGACAGAGTCAAAAGATATTTAATGCAAACCCTACTAGAATTGAAGAAAGACATAGGCAAATGTACAATAGTAGTGGGATACTTTAATATGCCACTTTCAAAAAAGGATAGAATGACCAGAAAGAAACTCGACAAAGATACAGTGGAACTAAACAACACAATCAAACAACTTGACCTCATAGATGTGCAAAGAGCATTCAACTCAAAAACAGCACAATACACATTCATTTACAGTTCACATGGAACATTCTCCAGAATAGACAATGTGTTAGGCCACAAAGCAAGCCTTCATAAATTTACAAACATCAAAATACAACAAAGCATCTTCTCAGATTACCATGATATCAAATTAGAAATCAACAATAGGAAGACAAAGGAAATAAAGTCAAATGCATAGAAACTGAATAACACCCTGCTTAAAAGCTACTGGGTAGTAGAATAAATAAAACGTGAACTCACAAAGTTCCTAGAAACAATGTGAGTGTGAACACAACATTCCAAAATCTTTGTGACGTGGCAAAAGCAGAGATGAGAGGACAATTTATTTCAAGAAATGCACACATCCAAAAGGAAAAAACAAAACAAAATTAACATATTGACATAGCATCAACAACAATTAGAAATACACCAACAAAGCGAGTCTGTAGTCACCAGAAGAAAAGAAATAATAAACATTAGAGTAGAAATAAGTGAGATAGAAAACAAAAAACTATACAACGAATAAACAGGACAAGAAGCTAGTTCTTCAAAAAGCCAATTGAGAAGATTTTTGTTTTCTTTATATTGACGTGCCATTCATAATGAAGTCTGTAGTCTTTGATCTTCACCAGTAAGTATTTAAGTCCTTTTCACTTTAAGCAAGCAAGACTGTATCATCTGCATATCACAGATAGTTAATCAGTATTCTTCCAATCCTGATGCCACACTCTTCTTCACATAACTCAGCTTCTCAGATTATTTGCTTAGCATACAGATTGACTATGGTGAAATACACAGTCTTACAGCACATGTATCTTGATTCTAAACCATCCAGTATTCCTTTGTTCTGTTCCAATGACTAACTTAATCTATGTACAGGTTCCTCATTTGTACAACAAAGTATTCTGGAATATTCATTTTTTGCAATGTTTTCTATAATTTGTCATGATCCACAAAGTCACAAGATTTTCATAGTCAAAAAATCACAGGTAAACATCTTTCTGGTATTCTTTGCTTTCAGCTAAGATACATCTGATGGCAGCGGTGATATCCCTAGTTCCATGTCCTCTTCTGAATTAAACATGAGTTCTATCTTGACATATTTTGCAGATATTTTTGAATTATCTTCAGCAGAATTGTACTTAATGAGATATTAATGACATTGCTCAATGATTTCTGCATTCTGTTAGGTCACCTCTGTTTAAAATGAACAAAAAAAAATGTTTTCCATTTGGTTTGCCAATTAGCTCTCTTCCATATTTCTTGGCAAAGATGAGTATGTGCCTTCAGTGCTGCATCAGTTTGCTGAAAGATTTCAATTTGTATTCTTTCAATTTCTGGAGACTTTTCTTCACCAATGTTTTCAGTGCAGCTTGAACTTCTTCTTCAGTAACATTGATTCTTCTTCTTCTTTTTTTTTTTTTTTAATCATTAAAATAAGTTTTATTTTGTTGTTAAGTGTGACTTTGGACAATGGCTATTCCCAGCAACCCATGCAGAGAGATTAAACCTGAGAGGGGGTGATGGGAGATTAGAAAAAAAAAGGAAGACATAAGACACAAAGAATTAAGTAAAGTGGGACCAGGGGGACACAGCACTCTGATGAAGATCCTGTGATGCAGTTAATTTATACACATATCAAAGGAGGTGCTGGGGACAGGGGAAAGAGTGCAAAAAAACATCTGGTGTTGTTTGTGCATGCAGTAATCAGGACCTTATCAGAAGAATGAAGTTGCTATGGAAACAGAGATAGGGCAGCTAAATGCTTTTGCAAACTAAACTGAAGGCCATAGCTGCATACAGGGAAAGACTTTGCAAATTCCTTGTTCCCTGAAGCAGGCTTTGTAAGTTCCTCGTGAGGCAGCCTGACGGGACCCAAGAGTAGCCCAATTATCTGGACCACAACTGTTTAGCTGCAATCCTTTGGTTAAACTACTCCCAAGTCTGAGATCCTCAGTTTAGTTGCTTCCAACAGTTAAGAATATACAGAATACAACAGTTAAGAATATACAGAATTCCAACAGTTAAGAATATACAGAACAACAACAACAAACAACATACTAATTCAACAGTTTACACATGTATTAATGACATTAATTCATTCTTTGAATTATGCATCTGTTCTCATCTTTCCTGAGTTACTTCTCCCTCATAAGTTCACTGGCCCCTAAGATTCCTATTTAATCTTGTGAATTGCCATTGTCAGCTAAATCACATATAGTTCTTATGAGTATAATGCTCATGGCAGCTCTTTATTTACTGGTTAAACTAAACTGGTGGTCGTGGTTATATACTGTGGAGTCAGTTTCAACTCACAGTGACCCTATATAGTGTTTTGAAGGCTGCAAATTTTTATGGGAGCAGAAAGTCTCATCTCTCTCCAGAAGATCAGCTGGTAATTCTGAACTGCTGACCTTGAGATTAACAGCCCAACTCATAACCACTATGCTACCAGATGTCCTTTTAAACTAAACTAAGGAGCTCTGGTAGCGTAGTGGTTACGAATCGGGCTGCGAACCTTAAGGTCAGCGGTTCGAAACTACCAGCCACTCCGCGGGAGAAAGATGAGGCTTTCTACTCCCGTAAGGATTTACACCCTCGGAAACCCTGTACAGGGTCGCTATGGGTCGGAACCGACTCGACGGCACTTAACAAACAAACAAACAAACAAAAAAAAGTGCTTGGTTATAAGATGATCTCAAGGGATGTTTTTGATTATGGTTTAAAGATTGTCTCAGTGTAGTAGTTGTAAAGGTTCACCCATTCTTGATGGCTCTGGAATCCATGAGAACATGAAATTTTGTTCTGTATTTTAGCACTTTTGGCCAGAATTCCATGTAATCTGATCAAAATGGATGGTATGGTAGCTGGGCACCATCCAGCTGGTCTCACGGCAGTTATTCATGGAGGTAATTAGCCATATGTTTGTATTCTCCATCCTATTCCTGGCTCCTCTTATTGCTCAGGTGAATAAAGACAACTTGTTGTGCCTTGTACGACAGCTTACAATCTTTTAGAAACAGCTTTTGGCTTGTTACTGGACCTTAGTAGAGACTGAAAGCCTAATATTGTGAGAACAAGTCACCATGCAAGTCTATGCCTATGGCATCATGGGCAGTTTCTTGTGATCTGTTGCCTAAAGGAAAAACAAAAGCAAAAAAATAAACCTCATGCTTTGTTTATAGATGGTTCTTCATGATATGAAGACATCGCTCATAAGTGGAAATCAGCAGCATTGTACCCCCTTTCTGGGACTTCCCTGAAAGACAGTGATGAAAGACATCCTCCCAGTAGACAGAACTTAAATAAAGTACAGCAATGAGATGGCCTTTTAAAGACACAATCTTGGTGCCAGTTAGGTGGTAATACTTTATAGGGTTGGGACAATGTTCTCCAGAAGGCTGTGTAAGCTCTAAACCAGAATCCAGTATGTGGTGCTCTTTCTCCAGTAACCATGTTTCTCTTCCAAGAAAAATGATTAGTCAAAGGGAATATGTAAAGGGAGAAAAGCAAATGGGTAGTAGTAAGAGGTAGTTCTAAACACAAGCTGTACATTACAATTTGCAGGAATGTGGAATGTAATTGTTATGAGCATTTTTTTTTTATTGTGTATGTGCATCAAATATTTTTACTATGTTCATTTGTGACATAATACTTAATGGGGTCTGTGTGTTTTTAATTATATACATGTTTGATTGTAGTTTTAGGCACAAGTATGATTTTATAATTGTCTTATTTAGAGGTTGTGTATATAGTTTAAGACATGTACAGGTGCAAAGCTGACAAGGGGTTGATTATGACAGTTAAGGTTTTATTGTTAAATTGACTGTACAAGGATTCTCAGTGATTTGGCAGTTGAGATGCAGTTATTCCTCATGATGAGATCTCATATAATGTAATCAGCTGAATTTTGAAGTCTGCTATGAGCAGCTGATCAATTAAAAAGAAGTTTCATAGGGGTGTGTGGCCTGCTTTCAACATATTGGACACACATGCGAAGTTTGCATTTAGGTCATCATTTGACCTCCAATATTTGGACTTGAACAAGTGGCCTGCTCCATTACCTACCCACCCTGGGAGTCATCAGAAGCTTGCTATCTTACCTACTCTAGCTGCTTGTCTGATATCTGACTTGCATACATTGGTTATCTGACCCACAGATTTGGTACTCTGCTACATCTACAAATGTGTGAACCATTTACTTCTTATAAACTTGTCTTTATATCCACATATATTAGTTTCATTGACTTTGCTTCACTAGAGAACCCAGCATAAAACAATACCCATTCCAAGGAAAAGTTTCCCAACAGAATGAGAAAATCATTAAACAATATCACTAATTTTACATGGAAGTAAAATTTTACTGAAAATAATTACAAAATGATTGTAGCTATCCATCCACAGTACCTGCCATAAAATCAAGTTGGATTTAGAAGAACACATGAAATGAGGGATATCATTGTTGACACTAGATAGATCTTGGCTAAAAGTAGAGAACAGCAAAACGATGCTTCCTGTATTTTACTGAGTATGCAAAGAAAGACTTTTGATGGTATAGATAATGAGAAACTCTGCATACCATTGAGAAAATGAGTATCCTGTGACATTTGGTTGTATTTATGCAGAACCTGTACATAGACAAAGAGGCAGCCATTAGAGCAGAAAAAAGGGATACTGAATCATTTCAAATCAATAAAGGTTTGCACAAGCATTGTATGATTACACCATACTTATTCAATCTGTATTCTGAAAATCTGGATTATATGAATGAATAAGAACATGGCATTAGGATTTTAGGACAACTTCTTAACAACTTGCAATATGCAAATGATGCAACCTTGCTTTCTGAAAGTGAAGAGGCTTTAAATTGCTACTGAAGAAGTTCAAAGACTATTGGACTTCAGTATGAATTCATTAAATATTATAATCAATTTTACATGGAAGTAAAATTTTGCTTGACCAATAAATAACTTCATGATAAATGGATAAGAATCTCACAACTGGACCAATAAATAACCCCATGATAAATGAAGAAACTGAAGTTTTCAAATACTTCATTTTGCTTAGTTCCACAATCAACAATCATGGAATTAGTAACAGTCAAGAAATCAAATGATACATTGCATTAGGCCACTTATAGGACTAAGGTGCTCTTGACCCAAGCCATACTTTTATAAATAATTGCATATGCCTGCAAAAGTTTAACAATGAATAAGGAAGATCAGAGAAGAATTGATGCATTTGAATTACAGTGTTGGAAAATAATATTAAAAGTTCCATGGACTTTTAGAAGAATAAAAAAATCTGTGTTGGAAAAAAAAATACAGCCATAATATTCTTAGAAGCCAGGATGGTGAGAGTTTATCTCTCAAATTTCAGACATATTATCAGAAGGACTAGTCCCTGTAGAAGGACATTGGACTTGATAAAATGGAAGTCCAGAAAAAAAGAGGAAGACTGCCCCCACCCCCCGCCAATGATAATGATAGGCACATGGGCACCAGTAATGGGCTCAAACGTAACAACAACTGTGAAGATGGCAAAGAACCAGGCAGTGTTTCATTCTGTTGTGTATTGGGTCATTTCGAGTTAGAACCACTTCAAAGTCACCTAACAACAACAACAATTAGTATAATTTAAAAATTATTAAACAGGCTTTTTATGTTAAAAAGCAATATTTCAATAAGCTATCTGTAGATACTCTCTTTCATACAACATTTTATGTGCACATTGTTTTATCTCTTTGACTGCATATGCAGTGTGTCCTCATTCCTCAGCACAGTCTGTTCAGATTTCTCTGGGGAAATACACAGTAACAAAAACAAGAAAAAGCTGGTAATGGCTTTTTCAGGGGGAAAAAAATCTGACACTGAGATTAATAGTTGACTTGGCATGTATTACTAGGAATAATTCTAGCAATACACTTTTATTATTAAACTTAAGTTATTCTTTTCTGATTTGTCATTATCACATGCTGAATTCTAAAGTTTTAGATTATTTCATCTATGAACCCTGTGAAGTTCCTCAGTGTCACAAACAGTTAAGCTCTCAGCTGCTAACTGAATGGTTGGTGATCCAAACCCTCCCAAAGGCACCTTGGAAAAATAGAACCTGCCATGTGGTTTCAGAAAACCCTACAGTGCAGTTTGTTCTGCAATATATGCAGTTTCCATGAATTTGAGTAAACTCCATGATAAATTCTTTCTTGATTACCTATTATACAATTTTGAAATGGATGAACTAAGAAATAATAATAATATTAAAAAAGGTAAAAGCTTTGGATTCTCCTTAAATTTGAAAATATTTAGGGATTTTTAAGGCACTGAAATAAATTACAACTAATTATGAAAAGAGGTCTTATGATGGATATTTCTTTTAATCATTAAAATTTTAGAAAATAATGTTAATTTTTTAATGTGTAGTCAGGGTGAAG
>NW_006409023.1:156838-157684 GCF_000296735.1 Chrysochloris asiatica | reverse complement strand
GACCCAAGTCATGGTATTTTCAATAACCTCATATGCATGTGAACGCTGGACAGTGAATAAGGAAGATCATAGAAGAATTGATGCTTTTTAGTTGTATTGTTGGAGGAGAATATTGAAAGTGCCATGGGGTGCCAAAGAACCAACACATCTGTGTTGGAGGAAGTACAGCCAGAGTGCTCCTTTGAGCAGAGGATTGCCAAACTTTGTTTCTCATACTTCGGACGTGTCAGGAGGGACCAGTTGCTGGAGAAGGATATCATGTTTTGTAGGATGTAGGGTCAAAGCAAAAGAGGAAGACCCTCATCGAGATGGATTGGCAAAGGGGCAGTATCAAAGTGCTCAAGCATGGCAATGATAGTGAGTTTGGCCCAGGATTGGGCAGTGTTTTGTTCTGTTGTGCATAAGGTTGCTATGAGTCGGTACCTAGAAGCAACAAGACACATTTTTAGCTCAAATATCACTTTCTAAATCTTGTCTCCTTGCATCATCTCAGTTTTCTCACCTCATATTTACTACCAATCCTCTCTTCCATTTATCCTCATGTCTCAGAAACATTTAACAAAAATAGAAAGAAACAAACAAACAGAAACATTTTCTTCTTCTGGAAATGTTTTCTATCCTTTACTTATGCAACATTTTATTTTCTATTTTTTCTGTAAAACCTTCATCTGATCTTGCTAAAAATATCTTCTAAAATTCTATAGCTTTTTCTGAGTTCCAGATAGATGTCAGAAGGGACTCTGAAACTTGGTCTCCAGCATAGAGAAGCTAAAGCAAATGGAAGAAATGAGGAGGTCCAAGAGCTGAACAGAAAATTTCAAAGATCAGCTCGAGAAGATAAAACCA
>NW_006409023.1:153627-155418 GCF_000296735.1 Chrysochloris asiatica | reverse complement strand
TGTTTTGTAAGAAGTGCAACCAGAGTGCTCCTTAGAAGCCAAGATGGCCAAACTTCGTCTCTCATACTTTGGACATATTGTCAGGAGGGAACAGTCATTGGAGAAGGATATCATGCTTGATAAGATGGAGAGTAAGAGAAAAAGAGGAAGACCCCCCATGAGATGGATTGGCCAGGTGGCAGCAATTATGGTGTCAAGTGTGGCAGCGATAGTGAGGTTGGCTCAGGATCGGACATTGTTTTGTTATGCTGTGCATGGGGTCTCTATGAGTCGGTTCCGACTCAATGGCATCTAACAACAACAACAACAACATCTTATTGAAAAAAAAAAAAGAGAAAAGAAATCATGAGAGAAGAGAAAGGAAGGAAAAATTTGTGAAGGAAAAGAGGATAGAAGAAAGAAAGGAATGATTAATGGGGTTACATTTCCTTTAACTTCATTTTCATAGCAGCCACAATTGTAAGATTTAATTCATTTGCAAATTTGGCATCAATGCCAATTTTTCTTATAAGTACATATGAAAAAATAAAATGGTTTAGCCATTTTTAATCTGGCCATCAAATGGTTTGCTAGGAAACCTACATTCAATAAGAATGGTATTACATTCATTATCAAAAAAAAAATTATCAGATTCTTCTTGAAGTGCAGTGTTCCCTGTGATAGAATAAAATTCATAGGACTACAGGAAGACAAGTTAATATCATTATTCAAATTAGCTCCTAAGCCAGTAGAGTCAGTAGTGATAAAGTTGAAGAAATCTACCAATTTATTTGATCTAAAATTGATCAAGTATGCATTCAAGAAGTATGGATAACTATCTGCAATTGGAATGTGAAGATTAGAAACAGAGAGGAATGTTCAGTAGTTTTAAAATATTGTCTTGTTGATAGAAATGTTCATGGCAAACACATGACAGATTTCATTGCACATACCTTTTTTCAACAACATAAAACAGGACTATATACATGTACCTCACCAGATGGAACATGCAAGAATCAGTTTGACTATATCTGTGGGAAGAGATGATGCCATATACACGTACCTCACCAGATGGAACACACAAGAATCAATTTGACTATATCTGTGGGAAGAGATGGTGGAAAAGCTTAATATCATCAGGCAAAACAAGGCCAGAGGATGACTGTTGAACAGACCATCAATTACTCATATTGTAAATTCAAGTTGAAGCAGAAAAAAATAAATAAAACAAATCCACTAAAGGAAAAATATGACCTTGAATATCCCACTTAAATTTCAAGATCATCTCAAGAACATATCTGATGCATTATACACTATTAACAGAAGACCAGAAGAACTGCATGATGCAAAGAAGAAAGTAAAGGTAATTTAAAAGACAGTAAAGAAAGAAAACACTAAAATGGATTTCACAAGAGACTCTGAGATTTGGACTCCATCATAGAGATGCAAAATAAATGAAAGAAATGAAAAATAAAGAAATTAGGTAAAGAGTTCAACAGAAAATCTCAATGAACAGTTCAAGAATTAAAAATAAACATTTATGATGAAATGTGCAAAACCTAGAGTGAGGATACTATAGGGAAGAACACACTCAGCATTTCTCCAGGTGCTCTTCTATCTGGGTGTCGTCCACTTTTTCTCTGACCTTCAACTTTGCCAAATATTTTATCTTTCTCCAATGACTGGTCCCTTCTCACAATATTTCCAAAGTATGAGTGATGCAGTCTGGCCATCACAGCTTCCAAGAAGCACTCTAGCTGTACTTCATCAGATGCAGATCTATTTATATTTTTGGAAGTTTCAGCATTTTTT
>NW_006409023.1:143110-149227 GCF_000296735.1 Chrysochloris asiatica | reverse complement strand
GATGTTTATACGTTCCATTTCATTTTTGAGAACTTCCAGTTTTCCCAGATAAGACCTGCGTAAGACTTCTTTAAACTGTTCAAGAGCAAATATATCCGTCTGATAACTAACGTGCACCTGACTAGAGTCCTGTTATTTCAAATAGTCTCATATCCATATGAAATTTTGACAATGAGTAAGGAAGACCCTAGAAAATTTGATGAATTTCAGTTATGATATTTGAGAAGACTATTAAAAGTTCCAGAAGAACAAACCAATTTGTTTTGGAAGAAGTACAGCCAGAATGCTCCTTAGAAGCCATAATGTTTGACTTTCACACTGTGGACATTTTTCAAGAGTAAGGACATTAAGAAGCAACTCCAACAATACGTATTGACACAGTTCCAGCAGCAATGGGCTCAAGCATAACAATAGTCACATGGATGGTGCAGGACCATGCAGTATTTACATTTGCTGTCTATGGGATCACTCTGAGTAGGAAATGACATTTTAACTATGAATCTTCTTAACACAGAAAATTATTAATGTTAAGTGTTGTTGAGTCACTTCTGACTTACAGCACCTGTATAGGTTTTCTGAGAACTGGTTGGTGTATTTGAACTCTCAACCTTGTGGTTAGCCATCAAATGTTTATCCTATAGTTCCACAACAAAAAGGATTCTAAAATATTTGTTAGCTGGCACTTTTAGGAAAGTTTGGTGACCTCTAGTCTATAGCGACAAAATTATTAATATCTGTATTCATTCATTTATTGTTGTTGTTGTTGTCAGTTATCAAGTGAGTTCTGACTCTTAGAGGCCCTACATAGGGTTTTTGAGAGTGGTTGGTGCATTTGAACTGCTGACCTTGCAACTACCAGTCCAGTGCTTATCCCACAGTGCCATGCCAGAACTCCTGTATTGATATAAAGACATTTAAGAGTTTATCTTGCAGACTTTTACATATGAATTTGCAATGATGTTCTTATTATAGTTAATAGTTTTCTACTGTACTGGAATTTATTTAATTTATATTGATATTTTTTATTACTGTTGTTAAGTACTGCTGAGTGGGTTCCGACTCATATTGACCCTGTAAAGGGTTCCTGAGAATTGTCTGGTGGGTTTGAAGTGTAGACCTAGTGGTTAGAAATTCAGTGTTTATCCTACAGAACACTATCAGAATTCTGTATCGATATGGTGTTGTTAAGTGCCTTCAAATAGGTTCTGAGTCATATCAACTCTGTATAGAGTCTCCGAGGAACTACTAGTGAGTTTGAACAACTGACCTTACGGCCAGCACATTATCTTGCAGTACCACACCCGGACTTCCTGTATTCATATGCTGTTGTTCTTGTTTAGTGTTGTCAAATCAGTTTATTTCCAACTCATAAGGAATCTATATAGGGCCTTTAAAGTGCTGTGGGCTTCCAAAAGAACCAATAAATCCGTTTTGGAAGAAGTGCAGCCAGAATGCTCCTTGGAGACCAAGATGGTCAAACGTCGTCTCTCATACTTCAGATATATTGTCAGGAGGGAACATTCGCCAGAGAGGGATATCATGATTGGTAAGGTGGAGGGTCAGAAAAAAAGACGAAGCCCCCCCCAACGAGATGGATTAGCCACGTGGCGACGTCGATGGACTCAAGCGTGGCAACAGTAGTGAGGTTGGCCCAGGGTCGGACAGTGTTTCGGTCTGCAGTGCATAGGGTCGCTATGAGTCTGTGCAGACTCCACAGTACCTAACAACAAGAAACAATTGGTTTGTTTGAACCACCGACCTTGTGGTTCAAATCAACCTTGCGGTCCAGTGCTTTTTTCTACAGCACCACATGAGGACTCAGGTATTAATATATATGTATTGATATAAGATCAGTTAAATAAATTCTATTATGGTTATATGGCAGAATACTTTTAACTTTAACAGGAACATCCTAGTGAATTGAAATAAAAAACAAACTGCAAGTTATATTGTTAAATGGAAAAGTAATATGCAAAAATGTTTATGATGTACTATTTGTTTAAACAGAAGATACAAATTATTTTGTAATTAAGTTTATTGCCATAAAAAATAGAAGGAATAAAACTTAAAAACAATAACAGGTATCCGTGCATGTCGTGCTGTGACGCTGTGAGTTAATGTGCCAGACTGCAATGCCGTTTGAACTGCAATGATCGGCGATTCAAGCTTATCAGCTGCTCCTTGGAAACCCTATACAGGGTCTCTATGGGTCGGCACCAACTCGACAGCACTTAAAAACAACAATCCGTGCACGTAGGGGGTAATGGTGGATGAAGTTAAATATAGAGGACTGCATGCTTTTCTGTTTCCTAACAGTTTTTGTTGTTGGACCATATAGATTTTCATCTAGAGTATATCACAGACATTTTGTATTATCACAATATTATATTGATAATGTATTTTTACTTTAAAATAATCCATCTCCCTAGTGAATTTTGAAGTGCTGAATAGCTTAACCACTTTGAGACTGTCTTTCATTACTTACTGCATGTACTTCAAGTACATCCTTTAGAAATCTCTTGAGAATAATAACAAGAATTAAAAATCTTGATATGGTACCTAGTACATGGTAGTTGTTTAACAAACATTAACTTTTACAAGTAATGCAAAATAATGACAGAAGCCCTTTTACATGAATACTTTGGAGTCCACTAGATCTTTAATTAAATTAGATTTTTTTTTTTAATCTGTAAAAGAAGTCTTACTCAGCAGAATTCAGGCTTTGACATTTTATTTTTAATATTGTCTATTAATGTGCAAAGACTTTTCCATGTAAAATCAGCTTTTGGATTACTTAGAGTTTTAAAAATTGTACAGTAATTTTTCATAATTAGTTATATATTTTGCCATCACATGTAACATTTATATTCTCATAAAAAAAGAAACATATAGTCTTGTAAACAAATTCAATTGTTATCTATTACATCTATGAAAGAAGATATAATATCCTAAGGAATTAATATATACATTCATCCAGGAAGACAGTGACAGATTATAAAATAAATCATCTTCATTTTGCTTTTGGTTTTATTTCCATTTACTATTTCTTGTCATACAATGGCCTTTGACCCAGGGATGCCACATACATGCTAAAGTGCTGTTTGCCACTTGTGAATTCAAAGAAATACTCAAGGGAAAGAATAACTTGAAATAATATATTATGACCTCAGCTTCTGTAATTTGACAGAAAAAATGGTTAAAAAGAAGGCATGCAGGGATTGCCTGTGTTCAATGACGTGTTCATAGAAGGCTGTATTATTTATTTAAAATGATTTACTTAATTAATTTAATTTAATACTAGTTCTATATTTCAACCCCCAAATTAACATCAGTCAGGTGAACAAAGGAAACAAGATACAAATGATAATGTAATGTGTTATAATGATTTTTTTTTTAAGACTGATATTTCCAAATAGAAGATACTTTGAGATTCCTCTTCCCAGCCCCCAATCTTTGTGAGGAAATGGTTTAGGCTTTGAGAGGCTTATTTCAGAATCACCCATTTGGTCATTTTGAAGTTTTAACATATTGTGTAATATACTGCTTTTTTTTTTTTTTTTTTAAATAAAGAGTACTCTAAAAATTGTTTTTTGAAAAAATCTGTATTAGGAAAAAAATTTGATACAAATATGTCACTAGCATCAGAATTAACATTTCTTAAAAAAGAAATAGGCCATCTTTATTGGAGTCCTGGTATGATGCAATAGGATGAGCACTGTACTGCTAACCTCAAGGTTAGCAGTTCAAACCCACCAGTTACTCATTGGAAAACCTATACAAGGCACCTGACACAACAGCACCTGAACATAAAAATGACATTGGTGAATGCCTTCAGTACATTTTAAACTTCCTCCTTTAATGCTATTTCTTCCTGATGATATGCTATCTACTTAATGTATTGAACACCCATTCATACATTTTAGTACATGTGAAGAATGAGAATTTCAGAACACCAAATTGTATTTATTTTGATCATGTAAGTAGACAAAGAGGCAGTAGTTCAAACATGTTGTTATTGTTGTTAAGTGCCATCGAGTCAATTCTGACCCATAGCAATTCTGTATAGGATTCCCAAGGAGCAGCTGGTGAGCTTGAACCACCGACCTTGCAGTTCAAACGACTTTGCAGTCTGATGCATTATCTCACAGTGCCACACCAGGACTCCCAGTTCAAACATAGCAAGTGGATAATTTGTGATTTGAATCAAGGAAATTTTGTCTCAACATTGTATCCTATCATGATATCTATCATGATAATGGAGAAAAGTTTGAAGTTATCGAATATTTCATTTTACTTGGATTCACAGTCAACACTCATGGAAACAGTAGTCAAGAAATAGAATGCCGAATTGAATTAGACAGATCTTCTGCAAAAGACCACATGAGGACTCCTTATATGTATATCAACACTCATGGAAGCAGCAATCAGGACTACTGGACAATACCTACCAACAAGAGCATTTGTGTAAGAGGACTTGTATTAGTTGTTGTAAACCAATAACAACAAAACAATAACTACAAAAATAAAATTAAATAATGAAGAAATTATCATATCACATGAATTTAGACTGTTTTTCTTTTGAGTCAAAAGAAATCAATGATGGATTATATTTGAGACGGGATATGAATAGTGAGATGAAGTGTTGTTGTTGATGTTGTTAGGTGCCTTTGAGTTGGTTCTGAATCAATCCTGTGTCGCCTCTGTAGTGCTCCTTAGAAGCCAGGATGCTCAGACTTCATCTCTCATACTTCAGACATATTGCCAGGAAGGATCAGTCACTAGAGAAGACTGTCATGTTTGGTAAGGTACAGGGTCAGAGAAAAAGAAGAAGCCCTCCAACAATATGGATTGACACAGTTGAAAAATTTATGGGTTGAAAAGTGGCAATGATTGTGTTGTTGGCCCAGGACCAGGCAATGTTTTGCTCTGTTGTGCATAGGGTCACTATGCATAGGGTCACTATGAGACTTGATGACACCTAACAACAACAACAACAACAACAATCAGTCAGTGTGGAGTGCAGTTAACTCTTTATGATGGTAAATTTTGAAAGGAACTGCTTGCAGCAGTAAATTGCATACTTCAATGAATGGCTCTTCAAAGTGGAAAATTCATTGTTGCTTGTGTGACATTTATGGGAGTCAAGCAGTGGAGGGTTATTGTACCTAGCTTTCAACTCATCATCATTTTGGAACTGAATGATTTTGTGTTGTATATTATCAGGCACACCAGCTGGTTCCATATCGAATGGTGTAGCAAACATGTTCAATTCCATTTGCCTATTTTTCATGTCCTTGAATCTGTAATGAAATTACTCAATTAGTTTCCCACATTCACCATCATATTCAAATGTCATGAAAGGCTTTTGATCTTCCAGACTGAGTATTATATTTGACAATGTTCCACTACTGTTCATAAGGTGTTCAGTGGCTAAACATTCAGAAACAGTCTGACTCTCTTTCTTCCTGGTCTATCTTGGTTTGGAAGTTCTGCTGATATGAGTGACACCTCTTCTTGTATTATTTGCTCAGCATATACTTTGAATAAATATAGTGAAAGAATGCAACCCTCGTGTACACCTTTCCCAAGATTTCAATTTGTATTCCATCTATTCCTGGTGCTTTCTTTGCCAATACCCTCAGTGCACCTTGAACTTTTCCCCTTCAATATCATCTCTTCTTCATTATAAGTTACATTTTGAAATGGCAGAACATTGACCATTTCTCTTTGGTACCATGGCTCTGTGTATTCCTTCCATCTTCATTTGATGCTTTCTACATCATGTCAAGATTGACATCGAAATTTAAAGAGAGAGTATAGACATGAAACCAAAAGACCACCACTCGTCTGTCTGTTGTGCTGTGGTGGTTTGAGTTGCTGTGATTCTGAGTGCTCTGCCACCACTGTTTTAAATAACCAGCAGGGTCATCCATGGTGGACAGGTTTCAGATGAGCGACAAAACAAAGACAGACTAGGGAGAAAGAGGGACAAACTACTTCCGAATTGCTAGTCACTGAAAACTCTATGAATAGCAGAGAAACATTGTCAGATACAGGACTGGAAGGTGCGAAGGCACTCAGAATGTGACTGGGGAAAAAAATGCCTCCTCAAAGTAG
>NW_006409023.1:125073-136448 GCF_000296735.1 Chrysochloris asiatica | reverse complement strand
AACACTGTTGGTCTGTGATCATTAGTGTTTAATTCATCAAATGTGTTCTTGATATTAATTATAAATTCATTTGTGATATATTCTAGGTCATATTTTGTCTCCTGTGGACTTGTTTAATTTTTCTTCATCTTCACCCTGAACTTGTACATAAGCAAATTGATGGTCTGTTCCACAGTCTGCCCTGATCTTGTTTGCTCTGAACTGATAATATGGAGCTTTTCTACTGTCTCTATTCATGGATATAATCAATTTGGTTTCTGTACATTTCATCAGTTGAGGATCATGTTGTATAATCATCTTTTAAGTTATTTTTAAAAAAAGTGTTTACAATGAAGAAATCATTGGTCTTGCAAAACTCTATCATGCAATATCTATCATCAGTTCTATCACCAAGGCAATATTTTCCAACTACTGATCCCTCCTATTTGTTTCCAGCCTTAGTATCCTAATCACCTGTAATTATCAAGGCATCTTGAGTGTATGTTTGACCAATTTCAGACTGAAGAAGTAGGTAGCATTCTTCAACTTATCACGATTGGCTTTAGTGATTGATGTATGAATTTTAATAATAGTTGTATTAACTGGTCTTCCTTATAGCCATATGGATATTATACTATCATAGACAATGTTGTAATGTAAGACATATCTTGATATGTTCTTTTTGATGATAAATGTGATTTCATTCCTCTTAATTTATCATTCTCAGCATAGTCAGCCATGTGATTGATAGATTAAAATGGGCAATGGTAATACCAGTCCATTTCAGCTCACTTATGCCTAGGATAGCCATGCTCATGCATTCCATTTAATTTTTTGACAATTTCCAATGTTCCTAGATTCATAATCCATACTTTCCATGTTCTGAATTTTAATAGATATTTGCAGCTGCCCCTACTCATTTTGAGTTGATCCCCAACTGAAAATGAAGATCTATAAAGCTTTACTCCATTTATATCATCACAGTCAATACTAATTTGAGGACACAGCCCTTCCCAAATCATAATTTGAGTGCCTTTAAACCTCAGACACTCATATTTCGGTGCTATATCTGAGAATATTCTGGTGCTCATCATATTTCAATATTCAATATTTGGTGTCATCTGGCAGAGAACCACTGCTACTCATAAGGCTTTCAATAACTAAATATTTTGATGTAGTCAACCTTTCCTTCTTCCTAATTTGTCTCCTTCTGTAAGTTCAGCTGAAACCTGTCTACTATGGATGATCCTTCTAGTATTTAAAATGCTACTGACATAGCATCTAGAATCACAGCAACACAGAAGCCTCCACAGTAGGACAGACTAACAAATGAGTGATGGAATCAGAGTAGAATTGGTCTTAATCATTCAGAGTAGTCTATTATAAAGCACTGATAGTTCTCATGTGAATGACCCTGCATGAGGAGTCACAATAAGCCAAGAAATACAAATGATTTTAAGCAGCCACATGGGGCAATTCTTCTCTCAAAGCACTAGAAGAAATTGACATGACTGAGAGTCTGATTTATATTTATAGCTTCCAAAATTGTGAGAAAATACATTTATGTTCCTTAAAGCCTCCCACTGCACATTTTGTTACGCCAGCCCAAGGAAATTAAGACACCAGCATATCTGAAATGAAAATTATTAAATACAAAACAAACAGGATGAGACATTTTTAAAATGTCTTCAGTGATTACTAAAAGTTTTTATTTGAAATACAATTTATAGAAACAATAAAATTAAGTCAAATCTAGAACCTAGGACTATATGTTTTTTGTTTTGTTTTATTTTTCTCTCAAGCCACTTTTCTTCCACAACTTGTACAAACAACTCCTTTGTACAACAGAGCTATAAATTTTATTGAATATTGCAGGTTTGGATTAGAAAATTACTTCAAAATGCTTCCTGAATTTTACACATGAGAATATCAGAATCATTGGTTTCATATGCTGTTCACACAGCAAAGACAATCCAACTCCAGTGACTTTGATAGTAGTGGTGTGATTATACTATATGGTAGCTTACCACTTGTTTACTTATAAAGAACACTTCATAGAAAATCTCATTTCATAGTATCTTTGAAACATTCACATCATTTGGTATACTGCAATAATTTTTCTAATTATATAGCACAGAGTTTAATGTATAAGATATAAAAATTTGTTGAGCAGTAACAATGATTCATGTAGACCATTTCTTCAAATTGGGGTGCACACTCTTAAGCACTTGACAACTAGTTGAAAGGTAACATTGGCAGGTAGAACCCACCCGAGGTGCTTTGGAACACAATCCTGTCAATATATTTCTCAAAGGCTGCCACTTGAAAACCCTGTGATTCACTTCTTTGAACACATGTGGTTGTCATGAATCAGAACTGTCTTCAAGTGGGCTAAGAACAGCAACATTTTAAAAGAAAAGTGATAGGCTCTGTTTATGAACTCTAATTCTTCAACAATTATTTTCAATGACAACTTATTTTGGAAAAAGAATAAATCACACTGAAATTTATAAATTTATTTTTAAATCCATTTTTGTGTAGATGAATAATAATCTGTAGAGGACATAGAGATGTTACAACAGTGATTTGATTTTGAGTATTACTTAAAATGTGTCTCTCTCCAAATGTCTTTCTCCAAGCTCTGATGTAAGAGACAAATGATAAGAAGTGAAGATCCATTTTCCTTTTAATGGACAAATGAAAGTATCATCTATAGATAGCGTATAAAGAAACTGAATCTTAATTACTAGAGGAAGATGTGCTATGTTATTGGTCCACTGGATCTACATTTTTGCAATACTAGTTGATATCCATACCATCAGCACCACCAGAAGATAATCATTCTAATGACTTACTGATAGGTGCAAAGGTTGCTCATCACATTTGTTTGCATGCCATCAAGTGTAATAGAATAAGCAATAATTCAGTGTCCATGCTGCTTTATTAATGTTGTTGGTGTTCAGTGCTGTCTAGTCAATTCTAATTAATAGCAGCCCTGTGTCAGGTTTCCAAGAAGTGACAGATGGATTAGCAGTTCAGTGCTTATTCTACAGTGCCACACATGGAACTACTAACTAGCCCTTTTAATTTCTATGGTACTGTTAATTTACTTAATATGTCTCTTCTAAGTGTGTTCTTTTTAATTCTAACCAAATGATTGGGTTGTTGCTGTTGTTATATGCCATTGAATCAGGTCCAATTTATAGTGACCCTCTATAGGGTTTCCAAGGAACAGCTGGTGATCTTGAACCACCAACATCACTGCCCAAACCAATCTAATGTTCTAATGGGACTATGAAAATAAGATGAACAGGCCCCAAACATAGAGGTTGGTTAGTTTTGCCATCCTGCTAAGTGCAAAAGAGGTCTTTTCAGTAGCAGAAAAAGATGATCATAGGACCATGAAGAAAGAAGACCTATGAGTAGCATTCCAGATTCCTGTGTAGAAAACTGGCTCATCAGGGGCAGTGACCTAGAGAAACAGAGTAGCAGGTTTCCCAGGCCATGGACCAAGGAAAGCTGAGTTCCTTCAGGCAAGAGGTTGACTTTCAGAATAGATCATTTGTGCATTTATCCATGGTGCTAAAAATGCTTGTGGTAATTGCCTGAGCAGGCCAGAGTCTAAGGGACTACATGACTGAGGGTCTGAGGACCAGAGATAGATATGCCTATGGGACAATTGAGAAAAGTTTACCCTGACAGGAGAAATGCTATATTATTGTTTCTGATCCTGAATTGAACCCTGATAACTTCCCTAAATAAGTCCCATAATCATGAGTATTGTCTACGAGTTTTGTGTCCTATTGCAAGGGATTGCAGAGAAGTAGAGCATCTTGGGAAGGATGATTGGTGCCAAACAAACAAACAAACAAACAAACAAACAGGTTAAAGAGTGAAGGCATGTCTGACCTTCACCTCAAAGCCTATTTTCTTTCCTTGTTTTAGTTTAAGCTTCCTAATAAGTACTGAATTATTGTTTTTTTCCAGCACATTAGCCTTGGACTTTTGATTCTCCTTGTCCTCTCTTATGAAGCCAGAGGAAGTCAAATATGACCCCGAAGCCATTTTTGCATTTTTCATTTATGTTTTTCAAGGACTGAAATATGTTACCTTTACTCCTCTAAGTAACTTAGTAACCATCAGAAATATGATTCATTCACCCAACAACCATTTAAGAAACATTACAATAAACTTGGAGTCGTTGTTATTGCTAAGTGCCATCAAATCAGCTCTAACTCATAGTGACCCTGTATAGAATTTCCAAGGAGTAGCTGGTGGATTTGAACCACTGACATCATGTTTCACAGTCCCGTGCTTATCCTACAGTGCCACACAGGGAGTACTAAGCATTGAACTAAGTACATTTAAATATTGTGTGTCTTAATATGAGTTATAAAAACAATTAGATGGGGAAAAAGGAATTGAAGCCATTGTATTTACTGACTAAAGGACTGCTATCATTCAATCTGCATATCCTCTCTTGCTAATCACTGTTTCTATTAGATTCTTTTGGGTTGGTTTGCAAAAGGGATCATGGTTAACTAGAGAAATAGAAGCTTCACTCTTCATAATTAAAGATTTGTGCATCAGGAAATTTATAGAACCTCAAGTCTCTAGTGATTAAAAAGATTTCCCCCTAATATGTAAATGTCAATCTTAGATGATTTTTGTGATATTGGGAGTCACATGAAGTGTATAAGTCTTATTTTCTGAATTAGCCATGGGAATATATTTTTGCTAATATCTTCCTAAAAGTTTGAATGTGATTTTTCATTGCTACCAAGTGATATAACGAGTAGAAAACTATTGCTGCTCATTTCCTGTATGAGTTGCTTCCTTCTGCCCTCTGACCAATTTCTCTTATCCATGATGATTAACAGTTGTTGTCTTCCTGATATTTCCCCTTCTGTCATGGCATGGATGGTTTGACTATTAGAATCATACAACTAGTGTGGCTTCTTTGACAATTTCCTTTCCATATTTTGGTTTATACTTCCTAATATGTATTGAACTATTTTTGTCTTCCTGCACATTTGTAATAACTTACCAGCAGCTCCTTAGGTACCCGATACAGATTTGCTGAGTCAGCACTAACTCAAAGGCACGTAACAAAATTAAGGGATAGTTTCCCACACGTCTGCTAATTTATTGTGTTTATAGTGGCTAATCTGCTGCCATGAAACTGGAAGTTATGCCACTGGTACTACAAATACCAGTTGGTCACTCATGGTGCAGCTACTATAAAGAAAATTCTCAGATTAAGAAAGTCTAAGGTGTCCTGGTATGGCTCTGTGGGTTAATGCACCAGACTGCAAAGCCATTTGAAATGCAAGATCGGCAGTTCAAGCTCACCAGTTACTCTTTGGAAACCCTATACAGGGTTGCTATGGGTCGGAACCAACTCGATGGCACTTAACAACAACAAGGAGAAAGATCTGGAACTCTACTTCTGAAAATCAGTCAATGGAAGATGTTTGGATCAAATAGAATATGGTCTGATTTCATTCTGACAAATTAGCCACCTTCTCACCCTTCAAGTTAGAAATCACTCAAATGCACTACCGCCACAACAATGAGCATACCAATGGATGGCACAATATTTTGTTCTGTTATAAATGGGGACATGAATTTAAGAGTTGTTTGGACGATAACTGACAATGGCAAAACATAGTTGTTTTCATTAGACTTTTCTATTTTTAATCAAGCAAAGTAGGACTGCAATGAATCAACTTGTGAGTCTTGTAAATAGGTTAATAGATAAACCACAAAAATTAAAATAAAATTATAATAACAAATAAATTTCTATCAAGTAAATTCTGAATCATGGTGACCCTACATGTGACATGTTGGCTCTGACTCAGAGAGACTCTGTGTAGGCTTTCCTAGAAGCAGTTGGTGGGTTTGTACTGATGACCTTGTAGTTCGTAGTTCAATACTGAAACAGCACCACACCGGAAGTTCATTATAGTAATACAGGGTATTTTAAAGTATCATATTATCAAACAATAGATAATGACTACATGCAAAACCCTAAGCTAAGTGCCCCACCAATTGTCTGTCATTTTGTGGTACTGTGGTGGCCTACATTTTGCTGTGATTCTGGAAGCTATGCTATGAGCATTTTTAATACCAGCAGGGTCACCTACAGTGGATAGGTTTCTGGTGAGCTTCCATTCTCTTCATATGTGTGCAACAGAAATTTCCAGTATACTGCTACAAAGAATATTCAACCCTACACTAATAATTACCCTGATTTTGTGGTGAAGTATTTTT
This sequence comes from Chrysochloris asiatica, assembly GCF_000296735.1. Taxonomy (NCBI): domain Eukaryota; kingdom Metazoa; phylum Chordata; class Mammalia; order Afrosoricida; family Chrysochloridae; genus Chrysochloris; species Chrysochloris asiatica. The sequence goes on along the minus strand of NW_006409023.1, from coordinate 130,196 downwards.
ACATTAGTAATTATAATAATGATAGGAAAAATATCCATATGCCTACAAGAAAGAATTGTTAATATGAACATTATTCAAATTTACAAACCAATCACTATTTCCAAAAATGGAGAAATTAAAGAATTTACCAAGTTTTTCCATGTCAAATTGACAAACATATAATCAAGATGCATTGATAATTACTGTGAAAGTCAGACAGGTAAAGGGTCAGTAGTAGGAAAATTTGAATTTGGTGACAGAAATAAGACCAGCCATCTCATGACAGAGTTCTGCAAATATACTTTATATAGCAATATAAATGGTGACTATATAAATACTTTATATAGCAAATATACTTTATATAGCAATATAAAAGGAGCTCTGGTAGCGTAGTGGTTATGAATCGGGCTGCAAACCTTAAGGTCAGTGGTTCGAAACTACCAGCCGCTCCTCGGGAGAAAGATGAGGCTTTCTACTTCCTTAAGGATTTACACCCTCGGAAACCCTGTACAGGGTCGCTATGGGTCGGAACCGACTCGAAGGCACTTCACAACAACAACATACCACTGGACATCACTGCATGGAAAACACAGAAATTAATTGACTACATCTGTGGAAAGAGACGCTCAATATCATCAGTCACAACAAGACAAGGGCTTAACAGTTGTTTAGATCATCAATTTCTCCTATTCAAGGTGAAACAGAAGAAAACGAAAACATACTCACCAGAACCAAAACATAACCTTAAGTATGTTATTGTTGTTAAGTGACGTCGATTCGGTTCCAACCCAGTGACCCTGTATAAGGTTTCCAAAGAGCAGTTGGTGAGATTGAACCACTGACTTTGCAGTTCAAACTGACTTTGCAGTCCAGGACATTACCAACAGCACCACACCAGAACTCTGCTTTTGCAACGTTAATGTTAAGTGTAATCAAATCATTTCCAACCCACAGGGACCTTGTATAGGATTTCCCAAGAGTGACTGGTGAGCTTTGGTAATAGTTCCTTCTAATTGCTCAATCAGTATAACCCACCTCAATTAAATAATCAACTCTCAAGAATTGAGTTGAGGCATTAATGACCCAAGACGTGACTGGTTGTAAGATGATATCAAGTTCATCATACATGAAGGAAGCAATGGATCATTGAAAAGATAAGAAAAAAAAAAAAATGAAAACTTGGATGTTAGAAGAGATTCACTTCTTAACATAATAGCTAAAGGGAATGGAAAACATAATGAAATAAAAGACATGAACAGAAGATTATAAGGACTGCTTCAAGAAAATAAAGTATCATAATGGAATGTATACATGTATATCACTGTTTCTGTTTTCTAGAAAACTATGACTACTTGTTTGATCTGTATTTTCATACTGCCTCTCCACACACGACTATCTACTATTTTACGTATTTTTACCTGTAAAATATGAAATGTAGCTTAAATCACATTTGATATAAATTTAAATGCATTAAAAGAAGCTTTGTACCATAGTAGTTTACACATTGGGCTGCTAGCTGCAAAATCAGAAGTTCAAATCCATTAGTCGCTATGTAGGAGAAAGATGAAGCTTTCTGCTGCCATAAAGATTTACATCCTCAGAAACCCTATGCTTGGTCACTATGAGTCAGAACCAACTCGACAGCACAAAGCAGCAGCAACATAGGCATTAAGGCTTTTAAAAAATGTCATTATCATATTTGAGTTCATAATAAAACTGAATTTTCTGCCAGTGTTTCTGTTAATAATAATCTCTTGTAAAATAAATATGTCATATTAATTTTCTGAATAATTAATAAGAGGTAATAGAATGTTGGAATTTAAAAACGTTATGAATATCTGATTTTGTCCAAGTGTTTTTATGTTTTGTTTTGTTTTCCAGTTGTGGAAACTAAAGTTCAGAGAAATTTAGCAACTTACTACAGGAAGTAAGTTGAAACAAAGAAAAATTTCGCTCATTCTAGGTATCTTTCTTTAATTTCTAAAGTTTTTCAAATGCACAGAATTCCATTTTATTTAAACATTATGTTACAAAATGTACCTGAATTAGAAAACTTGCTTATTCCCGAGAAGAATACAAAATAGGATTCAGATTCCTTGAAAAGTGGGCAAACCTTGTTTAGTTTTATAAATGCCTGTGATGGAGAAAGGGCAATGTGTATGAATTAAAAATAATAATTTTTCAAGAAAAAAAAGGAGAGTATATGCTTTTTGGATTTCTGGTGTGGCACTATAAAATAAACACTGGAGTATGAACCATAAGGATGGCAGCTCTAACCTATAGCCACTCCTTGATAACCCTATACAGAGTTGCTATGAGTTGGAACAGACTTGATGGCACTTAACAATAACAGCAACATATGTTTTTAAGTAAGGGAACTAAAACGAGATGACTAATGATACTTCAAGATGGTGCCAAATCTACTATATGCTTATGAGAAATGGTTTGTCATTCATTATACTAAAAATATGCTATTTTAATTTAGTCATAAATTGTGACATAAGGAATCATGTTATTATTCATTCTGCCTTTGTGTTTCCTTTCCCCACTTTCCCAGATTCATGTATTAATCCACATAATTTTTGAAAATCTGCTGTCTCAAATTTCACAGTTAATTTTCAAGTTAAAAAATACTGATGTTTTTCTTTTCAATGTCTTCCTGGCTATCTATGTGTTATTATATTCTTGTGCAATAATGAATTATTTTTTGACACATTTCAACATTTCCCTCTTACGTGTCATTTCATATTTTCTCTCTAAATAATAAAATCATCACTGACCCCATTGGCATTCACCTCTATTCTGATTGGTTTGAAGAGTTCTTAGATGAAGTTCCCCACTGTCAACAACTTGAGGGGGTTGTAGTGGCCTTCTCTCAGTCTATTTGTTTTATACTCTTTTTATTGTCTCTTCACACATTATTTCAATGCAATTCCATGTGTAAATTTGGTTAGTGAACAGCTTTACTTATTTTTCTGGATCATCAGTAGAAGTATTACCTGTGACAGGGCTAAATATAGACCTCTCTGTCTCTAAGTATATTATTTATCATTACCAACTTTCAAAAGTTGTCAGTCATTTTCATGAAGTGTGTGCATGTGTTTCAATAAGATCTTTATATTCATTTTGCTATTAAAATTTTACTCTTGTTTATAATATACTATAAATCAAAGTGTTGTGCTACGGGCTAATGCATCAGACTGCAAAGTCATTTGAACTGCAAGGTCGGTGGTTCAAACTCACCAGCCGTTCCATGGACATATACAGGGTCACTAGGGGTCAGAATCTACTTGATGACACTTAACAAAAGCAACAACAACAACAGCATAAATGAATAAATAAATAAACAAATAAATAAACAAATAAATAAATAAATAGCAACCATGGCTCTTCATTATCAGACTTGAGTTCCGGGAATGAGAAGGTGTTTTTTCTTTACCATGTGTTAAGGACTCTATTGGGCAATATTAGGAATGCAGCAGTCTGTTACAGGTTGAGATATATATATATATAAAAAATCATATAGCTTTTATAGACTCGTGTGGCATTGTAGGAGCAATGCTAGATTGAGAACTACAAGATCAGCAGTTCAAACACAAAAGCTACTTCTCAGAAATGCTATACAAGGTCGCTATGAGTCAGAACAGACTCCATGGCACTTAACAACAACATAGCTTTTTATCAGGTTATAGTTTTTATATTTAGATATTCTTGACATTGTAGACTGTTCAAGTGTGTATTAAGTACTAGAAAAAAATGAGTATTAAATAACAATATGTATATTTTTCTATCTGCAAATCTTCAGCAGTCACTCTTGACACATTTCCAAATAAAAATGAAATAATGGATTTTACTGACTTTTGTAATAAATAAATTACATATGCATTCTTCTTAGAGTATATGATATTTTGTATATTAACTTCTTTCTGTTGTCAGTGTGTGTAGATAGTGCAGATTTTCAGAAAAGTGATAAATGCTAAGTTTGAATGTGTCTTGGTAGTTTTAGGGAATAACCATAAAGAAATATTTTCTATATATTTAATAAGACAATTGTGATGCAATGTTGCAATTAAAAAAATAAAACAAAAATCATTAAGTTCTGATTTAATCCCAACTTTTTTGGTTTGGTTTTACAGAAGAGAAAATAATGCATAACAAAGTGAATACATACAAATATATACAATATGCTACATCTAAGATTAGAAATTCACCATTCATCTGTCAGTTTGTCATACTGTGGTGGCTTGTGTTTTGCCATCATGCTGGAAGCTATGCTGCCAGTATTTTAACTATCAATAGGGCCACACATGGTATACAGCTATCAATAGACTATCCAGACTGTGACAGACTAGAGAGAAGAAAGGGCAGATCATTTCTAAATGGATAACCATTGAAACCATATGAAAACCAGTAGAACACTGTCTGATATAGTGACAGAAGTGAGCCTCTCAAGTTGAAAGGCATTCAAAATATGACTAGGTAGTAGTTACTACCTCAGAGTACAGTTGACACTAACGACATGCATAGCGCAAAACTTTAGGGACCTTCATTAGCTGATGGGACATAACTCAAAAGTAGAAGAATTAGCTGTAAACATCAATTAGTAATCAGATCATGGAATGTAGGAAGCTTGAGTCTAGGAAAATGAGAAGTCATCAGTAATGAATTGGAATGCATGCAGATTGATATCCTAGGAATTAGTGACCTGAAATGGACTGGTATTGACCATTTTGTTTCAGACAATCATATGATTTACTATGCCGAGAATGAAAATTGAAGAGAAATGGTATCACATTAATTGTCAAAAAAGACCATTTCAAGATCTATCTTGAAGTACAATGTTATCTGTTATAGGGTGACAGCTACAGACCTACAAGGAAGACTAGTTAATACCACCACTATTTAAATTTATGAACTAACCATTAAGGCCAGTGATGATAAAACTGAAGTGTTGTACCAACTGAATGGTTTAAAATTAGGAAGGGTGTTTGCAAGGGTTGAATCCTTTTATCATACTTATTCAATCTGTATGTTGAACAAATAATCTGAGACGCTGAATTACATGAAGAACATGGCATCAGGATTGGAGGAAGACTCGTTAACAACTGGAGCTATGCAGTTGATACAACCTTGCTTGCTGAATG
>NW_006409023.1:122068-124343 GCF_000296735.1 Chrysochloris asiatica | reverse complement strand
TGGTGAGCTTGAACCGCTGACCTTGCAGTTCAAATGGCTTAGCAGTCTGGTGCATTTATCCACAGCGCCACCAAGGAGCCAATTAAGACAATGAGCCCAAAATGAAAGTAAATCTAGACTTTACACCTTACTGAGTTTATATAAGCAAGAAATCAAATTTGAAGACTGGCACCAGGTTCCCTATGAGAATGTCAGCTGGATTCATGCCGCTCTTATCACTGCTGACTCAACCTCATTGGAAAAGCACTCTATATACCATAACCTAGGAGAGGGCAATGGGAAAGGTTAATAATGTTTGTACTGAGTGCTGTGCCAGGATAAAGCCATGGCTCAAAAAGATTTACCCCAGAGGCCCTGTATGTGGTTGCTATGAGTCAGAACCAATTAATCAATTAACAACAATAACAGGGCTAGGAATGCAAATATGTGAAGGAGTACAAATAGCAGTAGGTGTTGGGATGTCCTTGAAGTTTTTCTGAGACTGTAATGCTTTATACTATGCTTCAAATTTTATTCGGAATGGATGGGCACTTCCTTTCCTTCCAAACTCTGACAAATAAGCCTTTGTATTTGTCTGTGGTGAGGATTCAAAATTATATATAGGGTTTTAGTCAGGAACCTGACTCCTCAGTTTGCTACTGACTTTCTTCTGGAAGTACTAGAGGACAAAGTTCCTAGAGGCAGTATGCCTTTATTTGACATGTGGGTTACTTCAGTACAACTATGTGTTTTATAAACCCAGCAGAACAATATATTACCTGGAAAGGTCTCAGTTTCTCTTTTAAGGGCTTTCCTCTGATTAATTCAGTCAAAAATTGAACAGCACCTACAATTGTTTCATCTTTATCAAGTTTATCTGGCTAGAAGTAAGGTACAGACATGATCCATACTGAAGAAGCGGATATTATAATCGTAGTGATTGGGAGTTCTGGTAGCATAGTGAGTTAACCACAAGATCATTGCTTCAATTCTACCAGATGTTCTATGGGAAGAAAGATGAGGTTTTCTGCTCCTGTAAAGATTTACAGTCTCAGAAATCCTGTATAAATCCTATATGTTTCTATGAGTCAAAACCAACTCTACAGCACATAACCACTACCACCACCATTATAAGGGTAGGGATACCAGGGGCAGGGAACCACTGACCTACAATATGTTTGAAGCACCAAAGTCTGTCATCATGGATCTAAACTATATAAAATAAATCCATTGAGTATCTGACACACACCTCACATAGAATGACATCGAAACCAACTCCAACTTTCCATTTTCCCCAAAAACTAAAGACACCATCCTTGATCTATACTTAATTCTCTAATACCTATCAATAACTGAACCTATCCAAATGAGCTTAAATACATCTCTTTTAAGCAGGGGTTAGGAATGTCCTACCCTAGGGCCATGAAATCATTTAGTCTGACACTGCCAAGCCAACTACAGTTCCAGTCATCACATTAGGGGTAAATTAATTAAATATTTGATTATATATAGCAGGCTAATTTTTAAGTTGATAATTTTGTATGGCCCGTGAATTATGTTTTAAATATCCAAATGACTGTTGGCAGAAAAAGTTCCCCACCCCTGCTTTTAAGGGTCAACAATTTTGCAATGTCTGTTTTCCTCTTTCGTATGTCTCTTGCTATCACAACTGAATCAGGCACAAATGAACTAAAATATCTTCTAGATAAGCCCTGTTCAATTGAAACATAATGCAAGTCATGAATGTAAACCACACTGGTACCACATTAAGAATTTTAAAAAGGTGAAATTGACAGTTAATAATATTTAATTTAAAGTAATAAAACAAAAATATAGTCACATCTTAATGTGTATTCAATTAAAAAAAAACAAAATTAGATGCTTTGCATTTTTCCCCAACCAAATTTTTTAAATCTGCTGTTTGTATCACACTTGCAGCACATCTTAATTTGGACTTAACCTAATTTCATGTTCTAAGAAGGCACAGGTGGTTAACTTTTTCTTATTAAAAAAATAATAATAATTACACAAGCTCCTGCCCCCATCTAGCCACAACTCACTTTTGCTAAGATTGTACTAGAGAATGTCTTCCTATAAACTGTTCTGGAATAGGCATACTTCTCAATGTTGTCCATAGCATGTCATGCTCCACACAATCAAAAGCCTTGTGGTTTGTAGCTGTTTCTGTATTACCTTTAACAAAACTTTACTCGCTTGAGATATCAAAGAGATTGTCCGATGATTTCTGCATTCTGTTGGGTCACCTCTCTTTGGAATGGACATAAATATTGATCTC
>NW_006409023.1:116491-117843 GCF_000296735.1 Chrysochloris asiatica | reverse complement strand
ATGAGTGTTGATGGTTCATCTGAAGAAAATGAAGTCTTTGACAACTTCAACCTCTTTTCCACTTATCTTGGTGATATATATTCTCCCATACTTGCTCATTATTAAAACTAAAGTTATAACTCTCCCCAAGTCATTGTGTTGTAAATGACTGAGCCTGTATTCAATCCTAACCAAATGATTCATTAGAATAACATTGCACAGTAATAAGAACCCAACCGAGATTTGGGTGCAAAAAAAAAATACGGCTCAGAAAATGTAAACATAATATAATAAACTTGAGTAATTATAGTCTGCATTTGTTATTATCACAAGAGTCAACAATAAGCAAAAGAACTGATAGAATATTACTTCTTTAGGAGGGTAGTTGGTATTCTATTTTTTAAACAATAGTTTTCAGTAATGTTGGTTTTTGCAGTATAATACATGTGTAAGATTATATTAGTTCATTTATATGTTGTTGTTGCTGTTGTTAAGTTCCGATGAGTAGGTTGAAGTTCATAGTGACCTGTATAGGATTTTCGAGAAGCAACTACTGGATCTGAAATTGCAACCTTCTGATTAGCAGTCCAGTGCTTGTCCTACAGTACCACACCAGGATTCTGCACTTACATAAACATTAATTAATATTGTAATAACATATAAATTAATTTGGAAAAATTCTTAGTTGTAAATCTTCTTCCAAAATTCCTTGTCTAACTTTGTTCTGAGAGTAAATTTGTACCAATTTGAAATCATTCCATTGTGTTTTAATCAGTTAAAATTCTTCTCGCTCTAAGGCCTCTAGTTCAATAATTCAGTGTGTATGAAGAGTAGGCTTCACAGACACAATTATAGCTTAGTGATCATAAAGATGAAGAAATAGAATTTGTGCTACATAAAACTGTCATTATATGTGCAAATCATTCTCAGAGCCATGCAGAGTTTATTCTTTTAACATTTCCTTAAATTTTATTTTCTTTTTTCCTTCCAAAAATATATTATTGTAATAAAAAGAACATACATCGATTTATTTTTCCTTTTTATTTTAAGGATAAGCACAGGCCTGGTCATCTCAAAGTTGGCAGGTCAAATCCAGCAACTACTCTTAGAAACGCTATACAGTGTTGCTATGTGTAGGAACAGCCTCAACAGCACAGAGCAGCTTACTTATGTCTATGTTTAAATAATTATTTGGATTTTTATTTATTAATGATTATTAGTATGGAGTTCAGTAAAGAAAGTATCATTGTTTTAAGAACTATTTTTATTCATTTCATCTCATGATTGTTACTAAAATTATTTTTTTCAAATAAAGTGGTTGTTGTTGTTGTTGTTGTTAGGTGCCATCCAGTCAGTACTGACTCATAGTGACC
>NW_006409023.1:112203-115821 GCF_000296735.1 Chrysochloris asiatica | reverse complement strand
GTCATCAGTAATTATTTTAAGTCCTCTTCACTTCCAGCAAGTAAGGTTGTATCATCTGCACATCACAGGTTGTTAATGAACTCCTTCCAATCTTGATGCTATGTTTTTCTTCATATAAGCCAGATTCTCAGATTATTTGCTCAGCATACAGATTGAATAAGTATGGTGAAAGAATACAACCTTGGCGCACACCTTTCCTAATTTTAAACCATTCAGTGTCCCTATGTTCTGTTTGAACTGCCTCTTGGTCTATGTACAGGGTCCTCATAAGCACAATTAAGTGTTCCGGAATACTCATGCTTTGCAGTGTTGTCCATAGCTTGTCATGATCCATACAACAAAGGCATTTGTGTAGTCAATAAAGCACAGGTAAACATTTTTCTGGTATTTTTCTGATATTCTCTACTTTCAGCCAAGATCCATCGGACATCAGCAATGATACCTCTCGTTCCACATCCTCTTCTGAATTCGGCTTGAACCTCTGGAAGTTGTCTGTCAATGTATGCTTACAGCCTTTTCTTTATTACCTTTAGTAAAACTTTACTCACATGGTATATTAAAGATGTTTTCCTATGATTTTTGCCCTTGTGTCACCTCTCTTTGGAATGGGCACAAATACCGATCTCTTCCAATCAGGTGGCCAAATACTTGTCTTCCATATTTCTTGGCATAGATAAGTGAGTAATTCCAGTGCCGCCTCACTTTGTTGAAAGATTTAAATTTGTATTCCATCAAAACATGGTATCTTGTTCTTTGCCAATTCCTTTAATGCATCTTGGACTTCTTCTTTCAATAATATTGTCTGTTGATCCTATGTTACTTCTTGAAATGGTTGAACATCAACTATTTCCTTTTGGTACAGTGACTCTGTGTATGCCTTCCATCTTCTTTTGATGCTTTATGCATTACTCAATAATTTGCCCAGAGAGTCATTCAATAATGAAAGTCAAGGCTTGAAATTTTTGTCAGTTCCCTCAGCTTCAGAAATGCTGAGTAAGTTCTTCCCTTTTGGTTTTCTAACTCCAGATCTTTGAACATTTCGTTGTAATATTTGAATTTGTCTTCTTGAGTTGACCTTTGAAATTTTCTTTTCAGCTTTTGTACCTCCTCATTTCTTCCATTTTGCTTTAGCATATTTATGCTGAAGGGCAAGTTTCAACGTCTTCTGAGATCCATTTTTATATTTTCCTTTTTTATTGTTTTCTTCGTGACTTTTTGCTTTCTTCCTGTATGATATTGTTGATGTCATCCCATAACTCTTCTGGTCCTCAGTCTTTAGTGTCTAATGAATCAAATCTGTTCTTCATATGGTCTGTATATTCACATGGCATATATTCAAGGTCATATTTGGGCTCTAGTGGACTTGTTTTCATTTTCTTCATCTTTAGTGTGAGTTTGCATATGAGCAATTGATGGTCTGTTCCTAAATCTGCCCCTGTTTTTTTTTGGGGGGGCTGATGATATAGAGCTTTTTCACCATCTCTTTCCACAGATGTAGTAAATTTGATTTTTATGTGTTCCATATGGTGTGTTCCATATGTATAGTAGTCTCTAATGCTGTTTAAAGAAAGCATTTACAATGGTCTTGCAGAATTCTGTCGTGTGATCTCCAGCATCATTTCTATCAACAAGGCCATATATTCCAAGTACTAATCCTTCCTTTTCATTTCAATCACCAGTGACTTTCAATGAATCCTGATTGCATATTTGATGAATTTCAGATTGAAGAATGTGGTAGAAGTCCTCGATTTGACCCTCACTGACTTTATTGGTTTATGAGTAAATTTGAATAATAATGGTTTGAACTGATCTTCCCTGTAGGGGCATAGATATTAGCCTATCACAGAAAGTATTGTACCTCATAATAGTTCTTGATATGTTATTTTTATGATGAATACAACACCATTTCTCTTCAATTTGTCATTCCTGGCATAGTAAACCATGTGGTTGTCAGATTCAAAATGGCCGATACCAGTCCCTTTCAGCTCCTTAATACTTAATATATCAATGTTTATGCATTATATTTCATTTTTGATAATTTCCAATTTTGCTAAATGCATACTTTGTACATTCCATTTATTAATGGATGTTTACACCTGTTTTTCTTCATTTTTAGTTGTGCCCCATCAGCATATGAAGGTACTGAGGACTTTGTTCCTGAGGGCGTTACTTCATTTACATCATCACTGTCAGTTCTACTTTACGTAGGCAGCTCTTTCCGAGTTGCATTTTGAATGCCTTCCAATCTGAGGATCTCATTTTCTGACACTATATTTGTCAGTGTTTCTCTGCTATTCATAAAGTTTTCACTGATTAAATAATTGGAAGTAGTTCATCTCTCCATCTTCCTACTCTGTCGTTGGAATCTCATCTGATATCTGTTCACCATAAATGACCCTGCTGGTATTTAAAATATCTGTGGTATATCTTCCAGAATCACAGAAGCTCACAAGCCACCACAGTATGACAAACTGACAGTGAATGCTGAAAATAAAGTAGAGTGACACAAATATCCTTTCAAATATTAGACATATACAGAATTTGAGATTGGTCTAGTTTCAGAGCATTGTTCTAGAATTTATATTATAGCACCCAAGCCAGAAACATGGAGATATGAGAGAATACAACTCCACTAAGAGGGACAACAAGAACAAAAGCCATGAAGAAGAAATTATCTTGGTTTATCAAATCAAAAAGAGAATATCAGTGTGCCCAAGAAGTAGTTAAAGGAAAGATAATTGTAGTAAATATGTGTAATGTGAAAAATAAAATAGATCATATAGTGATTTGGACATCATTGTTGTTATTGTTGATAGATGCTGTGAAGTTGGTTTAGGCACATAGCCACAAGAATGAAACACTGCCCAGTTTGTACCATCCTCAAAATTGTTACACTTTATCCCATTTCAACTGCCACTATGCCAATAGATCTCATAGGGGTTCTGTTTTTCACAGACCTGTCACTTTACAAAGATTAATGTCCTTCTCCAAGGACTAATCTCTCCTGATAATATATCCAAAATATTAGAGAGAGAGTCTTGTAATTCTTTCTTCTAAGAATCATTCTGGATAAATTTCTCCTCAAACCTATCTGATTATTCTTCTGGCAGTTCATAGTACTTTCAGTAATATTCTTCAAAAATATAACTCAAATGCATCAATTATTCTATAGTCTTCCTTATTCATTGTCCAACTTTCACATGCATATGAGGCTACTGAAAACTACTATGGATTGGGTCAGGTGCATCTTAGTCCTCAAACTGACAGGACATCTTTTCTGTTGAACACTTTAAAGATATTTTGTGCAGCTGTTTGAGCAAGTGAAACACATTGTTTGATATCTTGCCTGCTGTTTCACACATGTATATTGTGGATCCAAGAAATATGAACTCTTTGAAAACTTCAATCATTTCTCCATTTATCATGATGCTATAAATTGGTCAATTGGTGAAGAATTTTGTTTTCTTTCAATTGATGTACAATACATATTGACAAGTATGATGTTTGACCTTCATCAGAAAGACTTGCCTCCTCAAAATAGAGATGACTATGATGATACGAATGGAATAAGGATTTTGAAATATTCATTTATTAATAGGGCAAAATTTTAAATGAGGA
>NW_006409023.1:103945-110578 GCF_000296735.1 Chrysochloris asiatica | reverse complement strand
TCATTCTGTTGTGCATAGATAGGGTCACTATGAGTTGGTACCAACTCGATGGCACCTAATAGCAACAAAATAAGAAAGACCACATTATAGCACTACTATTCAAATTCACATACCAACTATTAAAGTCAAAGGTGATGAAATTTAAAATGTCAGGGTGTGGCTTTGTGGGTTAATATGCTGGACTGCAAAGTCATTTGAACCACAAGGTCAAGCTCTCCAGGTGCTCCTCAGATGCCATATACAAGTTGGAAAAAAGCACTTAGCACTAGGCAACAACAACAACTAACATCGTATGTCTGAAACTGATCAACCATGCAATCAATTTATGGCATCAGCACTGGACTTCAAAGCACAAGATAGGCGATTCAAATCCACCAGTTGCTCCTTGTAAACCCTATATAGTTTGCTATGTGTTGGGAACAATTTGATTGTACTTTAAAATAATGTTAAGCGCCATTGAGTCAGTTCTGACTCATAGAAACCCAGTATAAGTTTTCCAAGGAGTGGATGGTGAGCTTGAACCACTGACCTTGCAGGACAGTGCATTAACCCACTGCACCATACCAGGCTTCCTAACAAAAATGACATGGGCAAAATATTGAATGTTGTGAAAAGATGCAAAAGAACATAGAATGAATACACAGTCTCACCACCAAAACAAAATTGTTGATACTGAATCATTTCAAAACATTTACTTATGAGTAAACTGAAAGAAGTCCAAGGTGCACTGAAGGCAATGACAAACAAGTCTCCAGAAATTGATGGAATCCAAATTGAAATCTTTTGAGACCCTGATGCATTATTGGAGGTACTGACTTATGTATGCCAAGATATTAGTAAAACAGCTACCTTGCAAGCTGATTGGAAGAGACCCATATTTGTGCCCATTACAAAGAGAGGTGACCCAATAGAATGTGAAAATCATTGAACAATATCATTGATATCACATGCAAGTAAAGTTTTGCTAAAGATAATTTTCAAAGTGCTGCGATAGTACAGTGACAGGGAATTGCCAGAGGTTCAAGACAGATTCAGATGAGGCTGTGGAGTGAGGGCTATCATTGCTGATGTCAGATGAATCTTGGTTGAAAACATAAAATAACAAAAAAGATGTTAACCTGAATATGTATTTGTTTCAGCATTTGTTGGAAAGTGCTGTTGAGTTGGTTCCAACTCATTGTGTCCCTGTGTAGGGTTTCCCAGGAGCAGCAGCAGTGGTAAGTTTAAACCACCTACCTTGAGGTTCAGATTGACCTTGAAGAACAGTGCTTATTCTACAGCACTACACCTCTTTTTTGCAATGGGCAAAAAATAGATCATTTCCAGTCAGAGGACCAAATTTATTGCCATTCATGAGTGAATACTTCAAGGGCTGCATCAGTTTGTTGAAGGATGTTGATATGTAGTCCATCAATTCCTCCTTCTTTTTCCAATGCCTTAAGTGCACTTTTAACTTCTTCCTTCAGTGTCATGGGCTTTCAATCATATGGTACCTCTTGAAATGATTTCATATTGTGCACTTCTTTTTTTGGCACAGTGACTTTCATCTTCTTTTTATACTTTCTGCATCATTCAATATTTTGCTCATAGACTCCTTCAATGTTGCAAGATAAAGCTTGTATTATTTTCTTCAGTTATTTCAGGTTGAGAAATGCTGAGCATGTTTTACACTTTTGCTTATTTAATTCTAAGTCTTGGTGCATTTCATTATAATATTTGACTTTGTCTTTTCAAGCTGCCCTTTGATATTTTCTGTTCAGTTCTTTGTCCCCTCATTTATTCCATTTGCTCTAGTACCAATCTCTGCACTGAAGTGAAAGTTTCAATGTCTCTTCTACCATTCATTTTGGTCTTCCCCTTCTTTCTTGTACTCATAATGACCCATCCCTTTCTTCCTGTGTAATATTCTTGGTGTTACCCTACAACTCCTCAGGCATGTGGTCATTAGTGTCTAATGCATCAACTCTGTGCTCAAGATGATTTCTAAATTCAGGTGGGACATGTTCAAGGTTGCATTTTGGCTCTCATAAACTTGTTTTAATTTTCTTCAGTTTTAATGTTATCTTTTATATGAACAATTGATGGTCTGTTCTACATTCTGCCTTTACCCTTGCTTTGGATGATGATATGGAGTTTTAGCATCATCCCTGTCCACAAATATAGACAACTTTATTTATATCTATTCCATCTATCCAAGTCCATGTGTGTAATCATATTTTATGTTGTTTAAAAAAGATCTTTATAATGAAAAAAATCATTGGTCTTGCAAAGTTCTGTCATGATATGTCCAGCATCATTTCTATCACCAAGGCCACATTTTCCAACTACTAATTCTTCTTCTCTATTTTAACCTTTGATGTCAGTCACCAATACTTGTCAATACACCTTGACTGCATGCTTAATCAATTTCAATCTGAGAAAATTGATAAAATTATTCAATTTCATCATCACTTTCATTACTGGTTGGAATATATATATGAATAATACTAGTAGTAACTGCTGTGTCTAGTTGGAGTATGTTTATTATCCTACCACAGACAGTGTTATACTTCAAGTTAGATCTTAAAATGTTCCTTTTGATAATAAATGTGGTGTCATTCATTTTGCCTTTACTAGTATAGCAAACCATGTGGTTTTCAGATTTAAAATGGCCAATACTAGTCCATTTTAACTCATCAATGCCTAGATGTCAATCTTTTCAAGTGCCATTTCATTTTGACAACTTCCAATTTTACTAGATTCACATGTCATACACTCCTTGTTCTGATTATTAATTAATATTTTCAGATTTTTTTCTTCATTTTGAGTTGTTCCCTAGCAAGAAAATTAAGGTTCCTAAAGCGTTACTCCATTAATTATTAGAGTTAAGTCTACATTGAAGAGACAGTTCTTCCCCAGTAGTATTTGGAATGCCTTCAATCTGGGGCTCATTTTCTGGCACTATATCTAACAATCTTCTGGTGCTCTTCATATTTGAATATTCAATATTCTGTTTCTGTCTGACAGTGTTCCACTGTTATTAATTAGGTTTTCCAGACTAAACATCCAGAAACCTCTCCTTCTTCCTTTTCTATCTTAGTCTGGATACGCAGATGAAACTTGTCCATCATGGTGACCCTGCTAATATTTAAAATACCACTGTTATAGCTTCCAGCATCACAACAACATGCAAGCTACCACAGTGCATGACAAAGTAAAAGATGAGGCAATTTAAATCTGATGACTGTCTCAGGAATGTATTTTACTTGTCTCATCCAATGCCCTTTTTTTTTTTTCTTATGTGACAATGTTTAATTCATTTTGAAATTATCAATTTAATTTTATTTTTATTATAGGCAACCTCTATGCTCTAGAGGTATATGAAATTCTCCTTTTATTGATTTAATAAATCTCTACAATACAGTTATGTTTATATTGATAGTTATGCAATCAATTGCCTCAGTCCTGTAACACTGCACTCGACCAGTAAGCTCCATGATAGTATACTCCTTTTTCTGCTTTTATTTTTTTTTAATAAACTAAAATTTTAACTGAAGTCCTGAGGTGGCACTGTGAGCTAATTCATCAGACTGAAAAGTCATTTGAATTGCAAGGTCAGGGGTTCAAGCTCACCATCTGTCCTTGGAAATCCTATACAGGGCCACTATGGGTCAGAATCCACTTGATGGCACATAACAACAACAACAGCCTTTTAAATTAGGATCATTAATTTAAAAAATAATAATTATCACACCACTAGAGTCCTGGTGTGTCACTTTAATATCATCACTGGACTGTGAACCACAAGTTCGGCATCAAGAAAGCTAAGTGCTTCTGGGCAGGAAGCTTATTGGTGCAGTGAGGTAACCCTGAGTACTTATTGGAAGAATTATAAACAGTTTTATAACACTTACCAAAGGAGTCCTGGGGTGGTACTGCACATTAATGACTGCAAAATTGGTTTGTACTGCAAGGTTGGCAGTTGAAACTCACCAGTCATTCCTTGGAAATCCTATACAGAGTTGTTATGAGTTGGAAATAACTCAAAGGTATTTATCAACAATAACAATGGTTGAAGACAGGCATGGTTGGCATTGCTGAGAAGAGACTGCACTGAATGAATAATTACATTCTAATTGTTCCTGAACCTGATTTGTAGCATATTGCTTCATTGAAAATTCCCATTTCTGTATTATTTGTGAGTTGTGTGTGGCCATTACAACAAATTATTTAACAGAGAAGACAAGTAGAGTATGCCATGAAAGGGATGGTTGGTGTCAGAATTGGTAAAAAGTTTGAAGGATGGAGGCATGTCTGACTTCTACCTCACAGGGTTTATCCTTGAGCTGCTGTTGATATTGATTCATGAAGTTACAGGAGGTCAGATGCCATCCCTTTGTCTTTTTACAACACAGTATCATGTCCTGTTTATAATCCAGGGACCATCTACACTCTATATAAAACTGAAAATAGCCCATGTTTAACACACTCTCATGTTTTATGTACTGTTCTGATTTTAAAATAAACTTCTTTAAGGAAGACAAAATTTACCTCACACAAAATACTGAATATATAATGTATATACTTTCCTTCTTTAAGAAAGTAAGCATAAACCTAGAAAAGTCTATCCAAATTAAGTATGAGTAAGTTATGTCCTGGTGTGGCACTGTGGGCTAATGTGTCAGGCTGCAAAGCCATTTGAACTGCAAGGTTGGTGGTTCAAGCTCACCATCTGCTCCTTGGAAACCCTATACAGGGTTGCTATGAGTTGGAATCGACTCAACAACACTTAACAACAACAAGATATGCAACCACCACCAGTCTGTCCATTTGTTGTACTGTGGTGACCTGTGTCTTGCTATGATAGCAGAAGCTATACAACAGGTATTTCAAATATCAACAAAGTCACACCCATGGTGCACAAATGTTAGTGAAGGTTTCTGACTAAGACAGTCTACGAACACTCTTATGGAATAAAATAGAATATTGTCTGATAGAGTACTAGAGTATGACACCCTTAATTTGGAAGATATTACAGAAAAGCAATAGTAATGAACATAAAAATGATCCTAACAATGACACAGAATTTGGCAACATTTTGTTCTATTTTATATAAGATTGGTGTGGCATTGTAGGATAGGCACCATACTACAAGGTTGGTCTGAACTGCAAGGTAGGAAGTTCAAACAGGTGCTCCTTGGAAATCCTATACAGGGTTATGAGTTGGAACCTACTCAAGGACACTTAATACAGCATGCATGAGATCTCTATAATTCAGAGATGAATCCATGGTAACTAACAAGTAGAAAATATGCATGGAATCTGCAAATACAAAATAGAAGAGAGGAAGGAAAATATTAGCAAAACAAGCAAGCATGCAACCAAACAAGCATGAAGACTGATGATATAAGAGTATAAATGGCCACCAAATGATGCTTCTGTCCTGCTGGGTTTGGGTAAAGGACATTAGGAGAAGATACTGATAGGCTGACATGATTCAGCAGTAGATATTAGCAGAATTCATTGTAATTGTAAAAACTTAAACCTCAAAGATGAATATAAAATAAACCACCTCAGACACATGAGGGAAGATACCACCAAAGAAGAGAAGTCAGGAGTGGAGCATGTCCTTTGGACCCTGAGATCCTTCTGCATTGAAATGCCTCAAACCCTGGGACAGAAAGTTGTGATACTAGAGAAGGAGTAGAGGAGGAAGGAGCAGAACCAAGGGACAGAACAGAGGACTCACAAGCCCATGGAATAATTAAGGCTGAATGACTTTGGGCAGGAAGCTCATTTGTAGAATGGGATGCCTCCAGGCATTTGAGTGGAGGAGCTAGGTTTGCTGATCTATGGAGCTAGAGTTAAGAACCTTCAGGCTGAAACTTATGGTGGAGTGGATTTTTTGAAGCAGCTGACTGAAACAATTGTGCACTGAGCACTTCTGACCCAAATTGTAACCTGAAAACATCCCTAGTAAACTCCATAACTGTGAAGAAAAAAAAAAAAAAAGGAGTATAGATGGAAGGAATGAAGGGAGGAGGGAGGAAATAAATACAGATGAAAAGGAATAAAGAAAACAAAGGAAGGAGAAAGGGAAAGTAGAAAGGAAGGCACATATGTGCATATATACAGAAATAGCATAATCGAAATGTGACAAGTAACTTTCATAGTCAATTAAATAAAGAAATATTAATTACAATAAATAGTTTGTATCAAAATAGATATATTTTAAAAACAAAATTTTCAATTAAAAGTCAAACATTTGGGGAAAAAAATGCAAAAGACGTGCATATTGGAACCAGAATGACAGAGCTAACAGTCACCGAAAGCACTGGATTGCAAACTACAAGGTAAGCAGTTGAAATCCTCCAGCTGCTCCTCAGAAACCCTATACAGAGTCGCTATGAGTCGGAACAGACTCGACGGCACTCAACAACAACAAAACAATTTTAAGCTAAGGAAACACTAAACATAATCTAAAAAACTGAGTATGACATTATAATAGGCAATTATCTGTAAAAGCATAGTTAACATAAAATCTTCTATACAGCCAAATAAAGAGAATATGCTGAAAAAAGAAAACTGTATTTCAAATAACCATAATATTATCAGAAAAAAATGTAGGGCAAAAGATAATAGGAAAAAAAAAAA
>NW_006409023.1:97792-102935 GCF_000296735.1 Chrysochloris asiatica | reverse complement strand
AGTGAAACGTCCAGCTGATAAGAAGTGATGGGAGATGCACAAGAACACCCACACTTGTACATAATACCCACTTGACCAGACTTCAATTGCTGGATGATCAGACCTCAACTAGAAGAAGAAAGAAGAGGAAGGAAAAAAAAAGAGTGATCTGATATAATTTGATGAACTTGATACAATTTGATTAAGCTCAAAAGAGGAACAAACTTTACAGCAAGGACAATTCCCAAGCCCTCAATACACAAGGTAGACAGGGAAGGACAACTTGGACATTGGCTAACCAAAATGGTGACGGAGGCTACAAAGGCAAGAAGTGACTGGCTTACAAGTTCTCAAGAGGGAAGCTAGATCAAGAGGATGCAAACTGCATCGCTGAGTTACTCTGCATATTGATCAGTACAACAATAAGTCATGTTCCATTTAGTTCAGTCAACATAACCTATGTTCTAAGATTGTGAAACAGTTAAATATCAAGGACACAAAAATCAATAATAAATACTAGCCATATGACCCAGGACTTTTGGTGTGGTACTATAGGACTTTTACTGGAATGAAAATCAAAAGGCCAGAAGTTCATACCCATCAGCTCCTCCTCAGAAACCCTATACTGGTTTTCTATGAGTTGGAACCGAATGGACAACACTAAACAAAAATAAAAGCCATATAGCTTAGTTATTCACTTCAGTACATATCCTAAATGGATGTCTAAAGAGACTCTTAAAACTTTGAATCCAGCATAGAAATGCTAAAGCAAATTAAAGAAATGAGGCATAAAAAAGCTGAACAGAATTTTTCAAAAGCAGCTCAAGAAGACAAAGTCAA
This sequence comes from Chrysochloris asiatica, assembly GCF_000296735.1. NCBI lineage: Eukaryota > Metazoa > Chordata > Mammalia > Afrosoricida > Chrysochloridae > Chrysochloris > Chrysochloris asiatica. The sequence goes on along the minus strand of NW_006409023.1, from coordinate 102,116 downwards.
ACAATACAATGAATTTTGCAAATACCTGGAGTTGGAAAACCAAAATGAAGAATGTGCTCACCATTTCCCAAGCTGAGGGAAGTGAAGAAAATATTCAAGCCTTGACTAGTAACATTGAAGGATTCTATGGGCAAAAACATTTAATGATGCAGCTAGCATCAAAAGAAGATGGGAAGAATACACAGAGTCATTGTACCAAAAGGAAATGGTCAATGCTCTACCATTTCAAGTAGTAACATATGATCAAGAGCCAGTGATACTGAAGGAGGAAGTCCAAGGTGCATTGAAGGAATTGGCAAAGAACAGTGGATAAGGAATGTAGAAGTATTGATTAATTTTGTTTATAGTACTGGAGGACAATATTGAAAATTCCATGGACTGCCAAAAGAACAAACAAATCTATATTGGAAGAAGTACAACCAGAATGCTCTTGGAAACCAGGATGGCCAGACTTCATCTCTCATATGTTGGACATATTATCAGAGGGACCAGTCCCTGGAGAAGTAATTTTAGTAAACTGAAGAATCAGAGAAAAAGAGGAAGACCCCCCCTCTTTTGAGATGGATTGGTACAGCAACAATGGTTTCAAGTGGAACAATGATTGTAAGGTTAACTCAGGAGCAGACTGTTTTATTCTGATGTGTTTAGTTTATCATGGGTGCTCTCCACTGGAAGGCACCTAACAACAACAACATATATTTAACCTGTAGAAGAAAACATAACAAATATATTAAAAAAGACTTACATACAGATAATCATAGATGATTTATTTACTAACTTCAAATTCTAATACCCTTCAACAGAGAAAATTATGAGGATGAGTCAAAAATTATCTGTACTCAGGTTGTATTAAAATGCTCACTCTCAATCATGGCTGATGATAACACTAAGCTAATACTTGAAATGATTATATTGTATGTCAAATAGATGAGTGGTAGTGAATTATGTGTCAAATCATTTGCAAATAAGACATGGCTCTGACTATGACAGAATCCATGACAGAGTAGTGTTTCAAAACGCTTGTGTGTGTTGGATACTGAAACAACTTATGGAAGAGCAAAAAGTGAAGTATTTGGACATCTGAAACAAAATTTGGACTGATACTCAAAGGAAGGTAAATATTTCTTTCAAAAATCTGTTACTGGTGACAAGAGATGGATTCAACACTATGAGCCTGAGAGTTAATGGCCGAGTATGGAATAGAAACATCCTCAACCAACAATGAAAAAAAATTCAAAAGTCAATTATTAGCTGGAAAATTATTACTTATAGTTTTCTAGGATTCTCAAAGGCCAGCATTGGAGCATAGCAGGAAAAAGTTCCAACAATCAACACTGCTCATTACAGTTAGATGCTCACTGAAGACCTGAAGCTAAACTTTGGATTAAATGCAGAGGACTGCTCTCCAAAAGCATTGTTATCTTACATGACAGTGTACGTCTCTGTCCACACTGTAGACACTCTTTAAAAACTTTGTTTTGAGCTATTAAAGCATTCTTCCTATAGTTCTGATATTGCTCCATTGAACTTTCATTTGTTTGGGTCCCTGAAAGCAGCCCTTTCAGGACGAAGATTCACCTCTGATGAAGAAGTGAATACAGTGGTACATTTGTAGCTCATAGCTCATCCTAAAACATTTTTAAGTAAAGGAATATGAAAGGATGGATGGACGAATTGTACTGAAAAGCAAGGAGATCATTTGGTAAAATGATACATTTGTCATTTTGAAAAGTTGATTAAAATAAGTACTACAGCCAGAGTGTAAATAATTTTGTACTCACCCTTGTATGCATAAAACTTGCAAACTCTTCTTTGAGACCAGGGTGAAAAAATGTTAAAAAAACAACAACAACAACAACAAAAAACACCTCAGACTCCTCCAGGAAAACACATGCACATGGGAACATACACACATACACACACACCTTCACAATCAACAAAAGGACAACTAACAAACAAACAGAAAGTAATTTGTGAACTGGTAATAATTGTGTAGTAACTGATCACAAGAAAAACATAATTTTCTTCAGATGTGTCTTAGTTCACCAACATCTGGGTATATCACATGCATTTTTCATTATCTATGTACAAAATGATAACTTAAATGTGTTTTCTTTAAACAGACTTGAAAACCAACAATCTCTCTCAAATATGAAATTAATTTTCTATCAAGAATTGTTGCATTATTCAATTCTGAGCAAGGAATGGCTGACACTTGGTATTCTGGTATTCTTTCCATTCTGGAATAATAGAATATCTCTAAATCCAGAAAGTATTCGCTATATGTTAATTACTATACATTATACCACATTATTTTGAAAGGCAGGTTATAATTTACTAAGCTTTTTTTTTTCTTTACAGTATTAGTCATAGAAATTCATCCTTATTGTGAAGTCATACAATTGAATGCAATATACTCATTGGATTTAATCAATGTTCAAACCTTACTTTCTTGAAAATTAACACTATGAAACAAAGAGGATTATGGCAACTCTTTCATTATTTTGTTATTATGTGGTTCTAGTTACTGGTAGATATACTGACCTCTCTGACAAGAATGTTAAGGGAAATGTTTTATTATTGATTGAATAGCACTTTGAAAATGTACAGTGTCACATACATGCTAAATGTTTCCTGACATAAGGAACTAAACAATATGCGCTGTATTGCCAATAAATCTTGGGTTTATTTCTCTGAAGTAGGTATTGCTTAATTTCCATCTCTTTCATATTTTGGTGAAGTGAAATGTATATATTTTGTTGATTTATATTTTAATAAGCACCCTGACTTTCTGTTACCATGGAGTGGTTATATAAGATCACAACAATACTATATTACTTACCCTGAAGGACAACTAGGGATAGAAAAAAGAGAAGATGTGAAATGTTGGAAAAATATATGAAAAAGTGGTGTGGAGTTCAAGTCTCATTTCCTCAGATTACATAAGGGGAAGAATCAAGCTCAAAATCAGTCCAAGATCAATTCCTATGAAGAGCAGGTCAGAAGTGGTTTCTAGTAGAACAGATTTGATGCACTAGTGACTGAATGTTTTTTATGAGGCTCTGGATTCCCCCTAATTCTCCATACTCCATGTTTGTGTTGTTAAGTATCATTTTGTTAGTTCCAACTCATAGTGGCCAATCCATCTCATTGGGGGTTTTCCTCTGACCGTCTACCTTACCAAACATGACATCCTTCTTAAGAGACTGGTCCCTCCTGACAATATGTCTGAAGTATGAGAGATGAAGTTTGGCCATCCTGACCTCCAAGGAGCACTCTGGCTGCACTTCTTCCAAAACAGATCTATTGGTTCTTTCTTTTCTTTTCTTTTCTTTTTTTTAAGACACAAATTAAATTTATTACTCAATAACATTTTCAAAAGCATTTAAAAATGAAATTACTTTGTTAGTCACAGTGTTGATTGCCAGAGTTGGAGAGGCACTTCCCGAAATAATACACTCCATTCCCAAAAAATCTGAATCTATGCTATATGGAGTTGAGGCTCATTCAACAGATCACACCCTCTTCTTTGGCCAAGAAGGCAGCATATCCTCCTTTGAATTGGTGTCTATTGCCCAGTAAGACCCCTTGGCTCAATGGTTTTCTCCCACTGTGGTGAGGATGGTTTTGGAAAAGCTCCTTAAATGCCGGGTAACACTTTCCTGGGTCATCCTTGGATCGAGGCACTTTAAGGAAGCACTTATTTAGTGACAGATGATGCCATATTGAATTCTTCCAACCATTGCCAGCCTCTCTATAAAATGGGAAGTCATCACAAATCCACTGGTATATTTCACTTAGAGTCATTTTCTTTTTGGGTGAACTATTAATTGCAAGAGTATCAACATAAAACTAAATGGCCACCACTTGTCTGTCTGTCTTGTTGTGGTGGCTTGAGTTGCTGTGATTCTGAGGGCTATGCCACCAGTATTTTAAATAACCGGCAGAGTCACCCATGATGGACAGGTTTCAGATGAGCTTCCAGACAAAGACAGACTAGGAAGAAAGAGTGACAAACTATTTCCGAATAGCTAGTCACTGAAAACTCTATGAATAGTAGAGAAAAATTGTCAGATACAGGACTGGATGGTGGGAAGGCACTCAGAATGCGACTGGGGGAAAAAAAAGCCTCCTCAAAGTAGAGTTGACCACGATGATGTGAATAGAGTTAAGCTCGGGGAGAAAAGTACACATTTGCTGATGGGCCACAACTCGAAATGAAGAGAAACAGCTGTAAACATCCATTGAAAATCAGAACATGGAATGTACAAAGTATGAATCTGGAGCAAAATGGACTGGTATTGGCCATTTTGAATCTGACAAC
>NW_006409023.1:95682-97272 GCF_000296735.1 Chrysochloris asiatica | reverse complement strand
ACTGATATGCAAATTCAAACTGAAGTTGAAGAAAATGAAAACAAGTCCATAAGAACCAAAATATGACCTTGAATTTATCCCACCTGAATTTAGAGACCATCTGAAGAACAGATTTGATGCATTAAACATTAAAGACTGAAGACCAGAAGAATTATGGGATGACATCAAGAACAAATTTCAGATGAATCTTGAGATGACATCAAGAGCATCCTACAGGAAGAAAGCAACTAATTCTTAAGAAGACAAAAAAAAAAAAAAAAACACACAAAGAAAAGATGAAAATGGATTTCAGAAGATACTCTGAAACTTGTGTATAGTGTAGAGATGCTGAAGCAAATGGAGTAAATGAGGAGGTGAAATAGAAATTTTTCAAAGGTCAGCTCAAGAAGACCAAGTCAAATATTACAACTAAATATGCAAAGAACTGGAGTTAGAAACCCAAAAGGGAAGAACACATTCAGCATTTCTCTGATGAAATTGAAGAGAAAATTCTAGCCTTGACTTGAAATATTGAAGTATTCTATGGACAAAATATTGAGTGATGCAGAAAACATCAAAAGAAGGGGGGAGGAATATGCTGAGTCACTGTACTGAAAAAAAATTGGTCCATATTCAACCACTCTAAGAAGTAGCATCTGATCAGAGCCAATGATACTGAAGGAAGAAGGCTAATGTGCATTGAAGACATTGGCAAAGATAAGACACAGAGAATTGATGGAATAAAAATTAAAATCTTTCAACAAACTGATGAAATACTGTAGGCTTATTTATGACAAGAAATTTGGAAGATAACGATCTATTCAAGTGACCTGGAAGAGATACATATTTTTGCCCATTCCAAAGAGAAGTGACCCAATGGAATGCAGAAATCATCATATAATATCATTAACATCTTTCACAAGCCAAATTTTTCTAAATTTAATTAAAAAATAGCTGCAAACATGCATTTATAGAGAAATGCCAGAAGTTCAGGCTGGATTAAGACCATGACTTGGAACAGGGGATATAATTGATGATGTTAGATGGTTCTTGACTGAAAGCAGAGAATACCAAAACGATGTTTACCTGTGATTTATTGACTGCACAAATGCTTTTAAATGTGCTCATCATGCCAACATTTGACCAACATTGTGTAGTATGAATATTCTGGAACTCTTAATTGTGCTCATGAGGAACCGGTACTTTAGAACAAGAAGCAGTTGTTTGAACAGAACAAAGGAAATATGAATGGTTTAAACTTAGAAGAATTGTGTGCTATGGTAGTATTCTTTCACCAAATTTATTCTATCTTTATGCTGAGCACATAATCTGAGAATCTAGATTATATGAAGAAAAACATGGCATCAGGGTTAGAGGAAGACTCATGAATAATCAGATATGCAAACGATAAAAATGTGTCTGCTGAAAGCAAAGAGGACTTAAAATACTTACTGATGAAGCTCAGAGACCACAGCCTTCCAAATGAGTTATACCTCAATGTAAAGAAAACAAAAATCCTCACCACTGGACCAATAAATTACACCCATATAAGTGGACCAATAATTACACCCATATAGTCTTCTCTTATGCTTCTTTAGACAGCATAAGAGA
>NW_006409023.1:92524-93650 GCF_000296735.1 Chrysochloris asiatica | reverse complement strand
GGCCCAGGATCGAACATTGTTTCGTTCTGCTGTGCATGGAGTCGCTATGAGTCGGTTCCGACTCGATGGCACCTGACAACAACAACAAGTGGAGAAAAGATTGAAGTTCTCAAAGAGTTCATTCACTCAGATAAAACTACGTATTGCATTAGGCAAATCTGCTACACAGCATTTCTTCAAAGTGGTTAAGAACAAAGATGTTAATTTTAGTTCTAATGTGTGCCTGGCACAAGCCATGGTATTTTCAATAACTTCATATGCATGTGAAAATTGGACAGCAAGTAAGGAAGGCCTTAGAAGAATTAATGCATTTAAATGATTGCATTGTAGGAGAATATTAAAAGTAACATGGACTGCTTAAAGAACAGACATATCTGTGTTGGAAGAAGCACAGTCAAAATGCAGTTTGGAAGTCAGGATGGCCAGAGTTTCTCTCTCATACTTTGGACATATTGTCAGGAGGGAACAGTCCCTAGAGAAAAATAGCATATTTGTTGAGGTAGAGGGCCTGAGAAAAAGAGGAAGATCCCCAATGAAATGGACTGGCACAATGGGCTCAAACGTTGCAAGGATGGTAAGGTTTGCCTAGGACTAGGGAGTGTTTTGTTCTATTGTGCATACAGTCTATGAATAGGTACTGACTTAATGGCACCTAACAGCAACAACAATAATTGTAATGTCTCAATCCCCTAGTCTATAAGCTGTCATATTGATAGTTCATATCTCATAGAATTATTGTGCAAGTCAAATACATTAATATATGTCAGTGAGTTTAAACTTATCTGCATTCTGGATGTAGAATTTATTTTAATCATTTTTTTAAAAACACAAATACATTATTTTTTTACATATTTTTTGCCATCGAGTTGGTTCCAACCTATAGTGACCCTGTATAGGGTTTCCAAAGGAGCTCTGGTAGCGTAGTGGTTACGAATCGGGCTGTGAACCTTAAGGTCAGCGGTTCGAAACTACCAGCCGCTCCGCGGGAGAAAGATCAGGCTTTCTACTCCCGTAAAGATTTACACCCTTGGAATAGTGGTCATGTGGACAATATATTACAAAAAGTGACGTTCTCACTCACAGGGCTGTTGAAACAAAGCTCACTGAAGGAAGTACCCCAGCAGAG
>NW_006409023.1:70458-92424 GCF_000296735.1 Chrysochloris asiatica | reverse complement strand
AACCCTGTACAGGGTCGCTATGGGTCGGAACTGACTCGATGGCACTTAACAACAACAACATAGGGTTTCCAAGGAGCAGCTGGTGAACTTGAACCACTGACCTTACAGTTCAAATAGCTTTGCAGTCTGGCTCATTAACCCACAGTATCACAGCAGGACTCCCTTGGAGAGGAGGCCTCTGCATTTAATCTGAAGTTTGGCTTCAGTTCTCCAGTGAGCATCTAATTTTAATGAGCGATGTTGATTGTTGAAACTTTTTTCCTGACATGTTCCAATATTGGCCAGAATCCCAGAAGAGTGTAAACATCAATTTTCCAGCCGATGGCTGACTTTTGAACATTTTTTTTGTTGTTGTTGGCAATTGAGGATGTTTCCATTCCATATCCTGCCATTTGCTCTCAGGCTCATACTGATGAATCTATATCTTGTAATATTTTTTTGTAAATGAATTTTACCTTCCTTTGAGTATAGGTTCAAATTTTTTTTACAGGTGTCCAGACATTTCTGCCTATGCTCTTCCATAAATTGTTTTGTTGTGGATTATTTTGCAGACAAAGCCATGTCTAATTTGCAAATGATTTGTCACATAATCTACACTCACTCGTCTATTTGAAAGAATCATTTCACATGCATGCTCAATGTTGCCATCATCTGTGGACATGAACAAGAGAGTACTAATATAACTGGAATGTGGATAATTTCTGACCGACTCACTCGTATATGAGACATTTAGAACAATATCTGGTCATTGATTACTATTAGTAGCACACTTTGAAATATTTTTAACTATATTTACATAAAAAACCTTTATTAACTCTATGACTCACAGTTGATTCCTAAATACTATACCTTCAGACATCTCTCTGAAACATCACTTATCTGGCATCTAACATGCTGAGTGAGAAAATGGTCTCTGAATTATTGGAGTGTAGTGATGGCATTACTAAATGTTACTTTTGAAATAAATAGTCCAACAAATTACATAGAAGTTAGATGGAGAGTAAGTTAGAGGGTAGAGTTTCTTTCTAAGAACCTCTTTTATTAATGTCTTTAAAATAGAAGAAGGTTTGAAACTAAAAATAACACATATAAGTATAAGGAAGAGATCTTACTCTGAATATATTTTATAAAAAAACTGATAACTCTTTTAGAGAATATTTGACTCTGAAATTCTATTTCCACTAATTTGAGAAAATAATATAAGAAGAAATGGACATTCCGAGGAAATGTGAATATTTTAACCAAGTTTAATGTTATTAAAAAATCTGAGTAGAGAATTTCAGAATATTTTAGACACATTAAGATAATGATAGTTGTTCAAGTTAGAAAAGAATCCTGGGGAACACCATATTTTAAATAGATACCAAAGATGGGTGAGGTACATTCATGTTATATCTAGTGAAAGGTACTTTATTCCCTGAAATAGTTAACAGAGTATATATGAAACTATTCTATTTATATATTCCTACATTCCCCTGGTTCCCTTTCCCAGAGAGTTGTTTCTGACTCACAGCAACCATACAAGACAGAGTAGAACTGCCCAATAGGTTTTTCAATGTGGCAATGTGGAATAAAGCACTGAACTATACAAGGTCTATTTGAACCATGAGATTGATGGTTCAAACTTACCAGCAGCTCCTCAGAAATCCCATACAGGGTCAGTATGAGTTGGAACTGACTCAACAACACTTAATAAGAAGAATCTTTATGGAAATAGACTGCCAATCTTTCCCAGACAGAATGGCAGTTGAGGGGGACCCCTGACCTTTTGGTTAGCAGCTTATTTTCAATCATTGCCTCACAGGATTCCTTCCTTGTTGTTAAGTACTGGTGAGTCGGTTTCCAGACAAGGAACTGCTGAGCTTTTGGTTAGCAGTTCAGTGCTTATTCTACAGGGCTGCACCAGGATTCCTTGTTCTTGTTGTTGTTAAGTGCCATCGAGTCACTTCTGACTCACAACTGTATAAAGGAGTAGCGGATGAGTTTGAACTGCCTCACCAGCGGCTCCTTAGAAACCCTATACAGGATTGTTGTGGGTCAGAACTGACTCAAGGGCATTTAACAACAACACAATAACCTTGCAGTTAGCAGTCTAGAGCTTATCCAACAGTGCCACACTTCTTTGCATATTTTAAAATGCAATTGTTTTAAAGAAAATAATTTTTTCTGTCATGTTGCTTTGAGTTTACTTAGAGAACCAACTAGATACATTTTGCTTGGATACTTTCATGGTGGTTACAGCTGAAACAAAACTACAATTTGAGTTATTTTTGTGTTTCACTTGGATGGACATTCGGGATGACTCACTGACATTGCTGAGAGGTTATAATGCTTATTGGCTGGTTGCTCAGCTTGAACAATACACTGGATTTCCTCCATGTTGCCTTCCCATCTATCACGGAATTATCATGGCATGGTAAGTGGTTTCCCAGATAAGTTTTGTGAGATATAGAAAATGAAAGCTGCCTGTACCAGAAGGTGGCACTGTGTCACTTCCTCCATTTTCAGTGGGTGGAAGCAGTCAGAGAGCCTGGTAATATTCAACTTGTTTTTTTTTTAATGCATTTATTTTTTGTGTTTTATTTGTTATTTTTTGTGGAGAATATACACAGTAAAAAAGGAGCTCTGGTAGGGTAGGGGTTACCAATCAGGCTGCTAATCTCACGGTCAGCAGTTGGAAACTACCACAGGAGAAAGGTGAGGCTTTCTGCTCCCGTAAAGATTTATAGCCTGGGAAACCCAGTACAGGGTCGCTAGGAGTCGGAACCAACTCCATGGCACATAACAACAACAACAACAATACACATAAAAACACAAACCATTTTAACTGTTTCTATATATGCAACTCACTGATATTGTTTACATATTAGTTGTACAACCATTCTCATCCTCCTTTGCTGAGTTATTCCTCCTTCATTAATGTAAACTCACTGTTTCCTAAGATTCCGATCAAATATTTCAAGTTGCTGTTGTCAATTGACCTATAAATACAGACCTTGGAAACACAATGTTTAATGTATTCTTTTTTTGTAAAGCTAAACTTGTATGGATTTAGCAAGACTTTAGGAGATATTTTTGGTTTTAAGTTTAAAGATAACCTCTGGGCAATAGTTTCTGGTGTTCATTCAGCCTCTGTGCCTCCAAAAAATATGGAGTACATGAGATTTTGAAATCACCTGACATGCTCAGGAGCCTTATATAAAGTTTTTGTTGTAAATAAACTTTACTGGTTGTTGTTGTTGTTGTTGCTAGGTGCCATTGAGCCGGTACTGACACACAGCGACCTTATGCACAGCAGAAGGAAACACTGCCCAATCCTGGGCCAACCTCACTACTGTTACCACGCTTGAGGCCATCGATATTGCCACTTGGACAAACCATCTCGTTGGGAGTTTTCCTCTTTTTCTCTGACCGTCCACCTTACCAAACATGATATCCTTCTCTAGCGACTGGTCTTTCCTGACAATATGTCTGAAGTATGAGACATGAAGTTTGGCCATCTTGGCCTCCAAGAGGCACTCTGGCTGTGCTTCTTCCAAAACAGATCTATTGGTTTTTTTGGCAGCCTGTGGCACTTTCAATATTCTCCTCCAACACCATAACTCAAAAGCATCAATTCATCTACTGTCTTCCTCATTCAATGTCCAGCTTTCACATACATATCCGGTTATTGAAAATATCATTTGGGTCAGGTGCACCTTAGTCCTCAAGTTGATATCTTTGTTCTTCAACACTTTAAAAAGGTCTTGTGCAGCAGATTTGCCTAACGGAATGATCATTTGATTTCTTGACTGCTGCTTCTGTGAGTGTTGATAGTTGATCCAAGAAGAATGAAGTCCTTGAAAACTTTAATATTTTCTCCATTGATAAGAATGTTGTTTATTGGTCCAGTGGTGAGGATTTTTGTTTTCTTTACATTGAGATGTGCTCTTTGATCGTCATCAGTAAATATTTTAAGTCCTCTTCACTTTCATCTAGCAAGGTTGTATCATCTGCATATCGTAGGTTGTTAAAGAGTCTTCCTCCAATCTTGATGCCATGTTTTTCTTCATAGAACCCAACTTCTCAGATGATTTGCTCAGCCCACAATTTGAATAAGTGTAGTGAAAGAATACAACCTTGTCGCACACCTTTCTTAATTTTAAACCATTCAGTGCTCCCATGTTCTTTTCAAACAACTGTGTCTTGGTCCATGTACAGATTCCTCATTAGCACAATTAACTGTTCCAGAATATTCATACTTGGCAATGTTGTCCATAGCTTGTCATGATCCACACAATCAAATGTCTTCGCATAGTCGATAAATCACAGGTAAACATCTTCCTGATAGTCTCTGCTTTCAGCCAAGATCCATCAGACATGAGCAATGGTATCCCTCGTTCTGTGACCTGCTCTGAATCAGGCTTGAAGTTCTCTATCAATATATGCTTGCAGCCATTTCTGTATTACCTTTAGTAAAACTTTATTCGCATTGGATATCAAAGATATTGTCTGATGATTTCTGCATTCCATTGGGTCACCTCTCTTTGGAATGGGCACAACTCTATATCTCTTCTAATCAGTCAGCCAGATAGTTTTCTTCAGTGGTAGCCAAGCACTATTTGGACTCCTGGTGTGCTTCTATAGGATAAGTACTGGACTAATAGCCACAAGTTTGGCAGTTCATACCCAACAGCTACTCTTCGGAAATCCTGTACAGGCTCTCTATGAGTCATAATGACTTAAAAGCACTTAACAACAGGCACCAGCCAGTTTTCCTTTTTTTCATGGCAAAGAGGAAATTGTTCATGGAGGAAATCAACACCCTCCATTTACTCCTCCTACTCCTGAATCTCCTTTCTTTTGTATCCAGGCAAATTAAATCCAATTGTTGTGATGACTATTTACAAGCTTTTAAGACTCCAGGTACTACGAAATGAACTAGGAGACAGGACAGAAACACCAAACATGTTTGTATGTCAAGTAACCAGTATATGATAAAAAAAACTCTAAATCTACAAACCAAAGAAGCAAATTCCATGAAGTAGTACTATAGGTTAATCACTGGATTGTTAACCACAAGGTTGTCAGTTCAAACCTACCATTGGCTCTGTGGGATAAAAATGAGAATTTCTGCCCCCATAAACTATCAAAAACACTATAAAGGGTCATTATGAGTTGCAATAGTATTCTTTTGCCATATTTATTCAACGATATTATTTCATAATACTTAATCAATATGTTAAACAAATAATTCAAAAAGCTGTATTACATGAAGGAGAACATGGTATAAGGATTGAAGGAAGACTCATTAACAACATGCAATATGCAGAAGATACAACTTTGCTGGCTGAAAATTAAAAGTACTTTAAATATTTACTGATTAATAAAAGACCACAGCCTTCAGTATGGGCTGCACCTTATTGTAAAGCAAAATGAAGTCTTTGACAACTTCAATCTTTTCACCATTTATCATGATGGAATTTAGTGGTACAGTTGGAAGGATTTTTGTGGGTTTTTTTTTTTTTAATATTGAAGTACAATCCTTATTGAAGACCTTGATCTTTGATCTTTATCAGTAAGTATTCAAAGTCCTTTCACTTTCATCTAGCAAGGTTGAATCATCTGCATATTGCAAGCTGTTCTGAGTTTTTCTCCAACCCAGATGCCATGTTCTTATAATTCATTTTCTTGAATTATTTGCTTAGCATACACATTTAATAAGTATGGTCAGACAATACAACCCTGATACACACTTTTTGTGATATCAAATCATTTAACACCCCATTGTTCTGTTCTAAAAACTATCTTTTGGTGTATGTATGGGCTCCTCATGAGCAAGTTAAGTGTTCTGGAACACCTCTACTTCCCAGTGTTATCCGTACTGGCATTTGCAGGTTAAATAAAGAACAAGTGAATATGTTTCTGACATTGTCTGCTCTCAGCCAAGATCCATCTGAGGTTAGCGATGATATCCCTTGTTCCACATACTCCACATTCTATTCTGAATTCAGCTTTAATTTCTTGCAGTTCCATGTTGACATATTGCTTTAACTGTTTTTCAAATACCTAAAGACAATTTTAATTGTGTGATATATTAATGATATTTTCCGATGATGATTTCTGCATTCTGTTGGGTTGCCTCTCTTTAGAATGAGCATAAATAAGGATCTCTTCCTATCAGTTGACCAAGTAGATGTCTTCCAAATTTCTTGACCTGACCCCCCTTTTTAAAATTTTTGAACAACAGAATTGTTTAATAAAAATTGACTGTTAACCTAATTTTGCTTTAATGAGGAAAGAAGAAACCATTAGGTTAGATGACATTAACTAGTGTGGTAGAGCAGAATCAAGTGAACTCAGAGTTAATTACTCTGGTGTTTGAGGAAAATATAGAGACATCATTAAGACACTTTTGTGAAAGAAATGGCACAATTGAGATTACTTCTTTTTCCCTCTAAAGATTTTTCATCCAACTACTTTTCTCTCACATGATCACTGAGAGCAAATATAATGCAATATAAAAGTTCAAGATCATGGGCTATGTATAACATGCAATGACTCTGATTTTCTTATTACTGACTTGTAAAACAAGATTAATTTCTCCAAACATATTTTTCCCATCTGAAAATTATGTGCACCTATATTTGTATTTTATGGAAAGTCCAATTTTGAATAAATTTCTTTACAATGCATAGATCCTGACATCTAAAGGCATTTGGTCTGCAGTTTAAGACCAACTCCAACTGAAGCTTTGGTATAAATTCAGACAGTGTCTTGACACTTTTTTACACACTTCTGACAGCTGAACTGCCAAAGTAACCCACACAATTAAAGGAAAACAGAGAGAGGCAGTGACTATGATAAATCCAGGAAAGCAGAAGCAAATCCCTGTAGCCTTGCCCTCAGGCAGAGTGTATTTGAATTTGTATTGCAATGATTCCACTAACCAACCAAGGGAGGGGCAGAGTAGCTCTTAGAGACATGCCTCGGTGTGTTCTTAATGGAAATTGGAGTATTAGGGTCACATCATGAGTCATCACTTAACCAATTTGGCTAGAGGACCCTAGAATCAATTCTGTAAATTTTTCTAACCTTAATAAGAGTCCTTTTTCTGCTTCCATAATCCCACCTGCCTGTGGCTATGATGAATTAATCTACCAGTCATGAATGTGTGATGAATTTCTTTTGTTTTCCATCTTCCATAAATAGCCACAAAGCTTTCATTCTTCTGGGTACTCTTAAGACTTCATACTGATGGTTATTCTACTCCAAGTGATTTGTCTTGGTCTTTTCTTAGTTCTGTTTAAGACTTAATAAAGAGGTCTTTATAAAAATATTTTTTAATTTGGGAATATTTTCCCCCTACAACAACAACAACATTAACGGTGCTGAACTAGATGCAATTCTGTACATTATCTTTCTGTACAATTAAAAAAAAAAAAAAAGTATTTGTTGTTGTTAAGTGCTGTCAAGTCAGCATGGGTCAGTTGTGTCCCTATGTATGGTTCAAGCTGGTGAGCTTGAGCCTCCGACCTTGCAGTTCAAATGGCTTTGCAGTCTGGTGCAATAACCCACAGTACCACACCAGGACTCTCCTTTAATTCACCAATTCTCCTGCAATATTTGGAGCTGAAAACCTTTTTCTCCAGCCATATTCCACAGTTGATAGTACCAATAGTTTAAAGTTGAAGTGTTATACTTGGCCTTCTTTGACACCTTCCTGGCTGACACCACTGAGATTCATAGGCAGATGCTGTGCCTCTGACTAAAGGTCTGTATGTATTTAGATGTCAACCAGCGTGTTTACTGCTTCAAGGCAGTGTGATCAGGCTGCCATAGAGCTGGAAGAGGACAGACAGCATTAAATCACTAGAAGATTTCAATGACAGGCCTGTAATCCTAGCTATAGTATACTGCCATCTTGGATAAATAGCTAAATAAAATTTTATAATGGTTCTCATTTTTAGCAGAAGGTGAAATTCATTGCAAATAGATTGTTCCTTTCACAATGGGCTTCCACTGTATATGAAAACACTAGCAATAAGACATTGCAAAATAACATGCAAAAAATTGGTAGAGAAGTTTTCACTAAATTAACATACCAATCTTTCTGAACAATTATTTAAATTACAAAGAGCACTCTATAGATGTTACAAAATAGTAACTAAGATAATGAACAAAACTGGGATTCTTAATTGAAAATTTTCTGACTTTAATTAGAACACATTCTCAGTAATCATTTATATTAAGAATCTAGTTTTGTAAGGAGGTTATAGGTGGTTGCCTTAGTCATATGCTGTTGTTGTGAAGTGCCATCGAGTCGATTCTGACTCATAGCGACCCTGTATAGGGTTTTCAAGGAGCAGCTGGTGAGCTTGAACCACCGACTTTGCAGTTCACATGACTTTGCAGTCTGACGCATTAGACCACTGAGCCTCGCCAGGACTCCCTATAACAGAAATAGAACAAGTGAGTGGCTTTAAGAAACAAATTTGTTTTCTCCCAGTTTAGGAGACTAGTAGTCTGGATTCAGGGCACTGGTTCTGGTAGATGATTTTCTTTCTCTCTGTCAGCTCTGGAGGAAGGTCCTTGTCATTTTTCAGGTTCTATTCCTATGTTTCTTGGTGACTTTCAAATGTCATGGCAATTGTATTTTGTTATTTCTACTTGTTTGTCTGTTCTTTGCTTAATTTACATATTTTATATCTCAAAGACAATTGGCTTAAGACACGCGCTATGACTATAATAACATATTGTACTCAAGTGTATTCCAAAACAAAACGATGCCTGTGGAACTGATTCTGACTAACTGTAGAAAAGAGGGACAATATACCATAGAGTTTCCATGACTGTAATCATTATGGAAGCTGACTGCCACATATTTCTACCTTGGAGCACCTTTGGGTTCAAACCATCAATATTTCATTAGCAACCAATCTCTTTAGCAAAAACAATTACAACATATGTTTTAGTAATCAATGGTTAGCATTGTAAAATGACCTTCTTGTTGTTGATGTTGTTGCTAGGTGCCATCGAGAAATGTCCAACTCTTAGTGACCTTTATGCACAACAGAATGAAACACAGACCTAGTCCTGCACCATTTTCACAATTGTTGTTACACTTGAGAAAATTGCTGATGCCAAAGAAGTTCTGATAGCATAGTGGTTACAAGTCGGGCTGCCAACCTCAAGGTCAGCAGTTTGAAACTACCAGCAATTCAGTGGGAGAAAGATGAGACATTCTGCTCCCATAAAGATTTACAACCTCAGAAACCCTGTGCAGGGTCACTATGAGTTGGAACTGACTCCACGGTACTTAACAACAACAACAACAACTGTGCTAATTAATCCATCCCAGTGAGGGCCTTCTCTTTTTTGCTGACTTTCCACTATACCAGGCATGATATTCTTCTCCAGGAACTGGTGTCACCTGATAAGGATCAAAGACTACAGTCTTCAGTATGGGTTAGGTGCCCTTGAGTCAGTTCCAACTCATAACTTCATTATGCACAACAAAAAGAACTACTACCTCACAATTTTTGTTATGCTTGAGCCCATTGCTGCGAGCTTTGTGCCAATCCATCCCATTGGGGGACTTCTTCTTTTCACTGAGCTTCCACTTCAACAACCATGATGTCCTTTTCCAAAAATTGTTCCCTCAAATAACTATATCCAAAATATAAGAGATAAAGTCGAACCATCCTGGATTCTAAGGAGGATTCTGACTGTACTTTTTCCAACATAGACTTGTTTGATCTTCTGGCAGTCCTTGGTACCTTCAATATTCTTCTCCAACCCACAACTCAAATTCATCTATTTTTCTATGGTTTTCCTCATTCATTGTCCAATTGTCACATATGAGGGTATTGGAAATACCATGTCTTGGATCATGCACACATTAGCACTCAAACTGATAACTTTGGTCTTCATCACTTTAAAGAGGTCTTGTGCAGCAGAACTGCCTATTGCAATACATCATTTGATTTCTTGCTGGTGCTTCCATGAGAATTGACAGTGAATACAAACAATCAATCACTTTCTCTCAAAAAGTATCAAGTTCAAAATGACTGATGTTAGGAAATTAGACATAAATGTACATTTAAATGAACATCATTCACCTTCTATCCAGATGGCCAATTGATAAAGAGAAGTAAAGTCTACAGCAGCTTCTCTGGGATAAAATTATCTCTTTTTTTCTGCTATAATTTCAAGTACTATTGTCTGAAGTTGGGTATGTTTTCATTACAATAACTCTCACAAATATGCTACAAAAAGACAGATGGCATAGACAAATGTCTCAATATTCTCCTATGGCTTCTAATAGTTTATCTGCTCTTCTATTTGGTAGGCTTATTACTTGAGCCTGTTGTGGTGAAGTGCCATCGAGTCAGTAAAGACTCATAGTGATCTTATGCACACACACACAATGAAAAAACACTGCCCAGTCCTGCGGTAACCTCACAAACGTTGCTACACAAGCTCATTAGTGCTGTCACTGTGCCAATCCATCTCATTGGGGTCTTCCTCTTTTTCTCTGAGACTCCACATTCCCAAGAATGATGTTCTTTTCTAAGGACTGATCTTCTTGTTAGAATGTCCAAAGTATAAGATACAAAGTCTGAACATACTGGTTTCCCAGCACCATTCTGGCTGTTTTTTGTTTTTGTTTTTTTAAACAGATTTGTTTGTTCTTTTGGCAGTCTTTTAATTATTTCATTCAACATCATATCTCAAGTATGATTATTCTATGTACTTTCTTTGTTCTATGTACTTTCTTATTCACTGTCCAATTTTCACATGCATATTGAAAATACCTTAACTCCAGTCAGATGCATATTAGTGCTCTTGGACACTTTTTAAAAAATATCTTGGGCAGCAGATAGGCCTAATACAATATGTCATTTGATTTCTAGAGTGCTATTCCGTGAGTGTTGATGGTTGATCCGAGCAAAATGAAATCTTTGATGACTTCAAATTTTCATCCATTTCTCATGATATTATTTATTGATCTAGTGATGAGGTTTTTTGTTTTCATTACAATGAGGTGCAACCAATAAGGAAGGCTGTCGTTTTGATCTTCATCAGTTTTCTTCATTTCAGCAAGAAAGGTTGCATCATCTGCATATCACAGCTTGTTAATGAGTCTTCCTCCAATCCTGATGCTATTTTTTTTCTACACATAATCCAGATTCTTAGATTATGTGCTCAGCATGAGGATTGAATAAGTATGGTGAAAGAATACAATTCAGGCACAAAACTTTCTTAATTTAAAAACATTCAGTGTTTTTTTGTTCTGTTCACATAATTGTCTCTTGGTCTATGTACAAGTTCATTATGAGCACAATTAAGTGCTGCAGAATACTAATAATTCACAATGTTGTCCATAGCTTGTCAAGATCCACACAATAGAAAGCCTTTGCTTAGCAAATAAAGCACAGGTAAACATCTTTCTTTTTTTCCCTGCTTTCAGTCAAGAACCATCTAATGTCAACAATGACATCCCTCTTTCCCTGTCCTAATCTGAATCTGGAAATTCCCTCCCAATGTATTGCTGCAGCTGTTATTTAATTATCTTTACTAAATTTTATACACATGCGATATCAAAGAGATTGTCCGATGATATCTGCATTCCATTTGGTCACCTCTTTGGAAAGAGGTGAAACAAATATGAAACTTTTCCAATCAGTTGGCCAGGTAACTGTCTTCTAAATTTCTAGGCTTGGATGCTGTAGTGATACATTTCATTTTGCATTCCATCAATTCTTGGTGCCTTGTTCTTTGATAATACCTTTAATGCACCTTTGATTTCTTCCTTCATCATCATTGCCTCTTGATTATATGCTACCTCTTGAAATGGTTGAAGATCAACGATTTAATTTTGATAAAGTGACTCTGTGTATTCCTTCTATCTGCTTTTTCTGCATCATTCAACATTTTACCCATAGAATCCTTCAATATTAGAAGTCAAGGCTTCAATTTTTCATTAGTTCCCTCACCTTGAGAAATGCAGACTCTACTTCCTTTTTGGTTTTCTAATTCCAGGTCTTTGCACATTTTGTTGTAATGCTTGAATTCATCATCTTGAGCGTCCCTTTGATATTTTCTATTCACCTCGTTAACCTCCTCATATTAGCCATTTGCTTAAGCATTTATATGTTGGGGAGCAATGTCAGAGTCTCTTCTGACATCCATATTGCTCTTTTCTTTTTTTTTCTTGTCTTTTTAATGGTATTTTGCTTTCTTTCTATTTGATGATCTTGATTTCTTCTCAAAAACCTTCTGGTCTTCACTTTAGTGTCTAATACATCAAATCTTTTTTTTTTTTTTTTTTTTTTTTAGATAATGTCTATATTCAGATGGGAATTGTCCCAAGTCAAATTTTGACTCCTTGGGCTTGTTTTAATTTTGCATAGCTTCAGCCAGAACTTGCATATCAGCAATTAATGGTCTGTTCTACAGTCAACCTCTGGCTTTGTTTTGGCTAAAGACATGGAGCATTTCCACTACCTATTGCCAAAGATGTTGTCAATTTGATTTCTGTTAATTCCATTTGGTGAGAACCATGTGCATATTTGTCTTTTATGTGTTTAAAAATATATTTATAATCAAGATATCATTGGCCTTGAAAATCCTGTAATCCAATTTCCACTCCCTTTTTTAATTCTAAAGCCATGTTTTCCAACAACTAACCATTTCTATAGTCAAAGAGAATATATCCAGTTCAGTCATAAGGTACAACACTGTCTGTGATAGGATACTATACTTTAGCCTACAGGAAAGACAAGTTAATACCATTATTATTCAAAATTATGCGTCAACCACTAAAACCAGTGAGGCTGAAATAGAAGAATTCTACCAAAGTCTTCAATCTGAAAATTGATCAAACATGCAATAAAGGTGTACTGATCATTACCAGTGATTGGAATACAAAGGTTGGGAGAAAAGAGGAAGAATCAGATTGGTAAAGAACAAGGCATCAGGATATGATGGAATAAAAATTGAAATCTTTCAAGAAAGTGAGGTGGCACAGGAGGCACGCACTAATCTATGCCAAGAAATTTGGGAGACAACAATCTGGCCAACTGATTGGAAGAGATCCATATCGGTACCCATTCCAAACAGAGGTTACCCAATGGAATGCAGAAATCATAAGAAAATATCTTTGATATCCCATGCAAATAAAGTTTTACTAAAAGTTATGCAAAAATGGCTACAAGCATACAATGGCAGAGAACTTTCAGAGTTTCAAGTCATATTCAGAAGAGGCTATGGAAAGAAAGATATCATTACTTATGTCCAATGGATCTTGGCTGAAAGAAGAGACTATCAGAACGATGTTTACCTGTGTTTTATTGACTATTCAAAGGCTTTTGACTGTATGGATCATGACAAGCTATGAACAACATTGCGAAGTATGAGTATTCTGGAACACTTAATTGTGCTCTTGAAGAATCTGTACATGGACCAAAAGGCAGTTGTTTGATCAGAACATGGGAACACTGAATGTTTAAAAATTAATAAAGGTGTGTGACAAGGTTGTATTCTTTTACCATCCTTATTCAACCTGTATGTTGAGCAAATAATTTAAGCATCTGGGTTATATGAAGAAAAATGTGGTATCATGATTGAAGGAAGACTCATTAACAATCTGTGATATGCAGCTAATGCAACCTTGCTTGCTGAAAGTGAAGAAGACTTAAAATATTTGCTAATGAAGATCAAAGAGCACAGCTTTTGGTATGGATTGCATCTCAATGTAGGATAACAAAAATCCTCACCAATGGACCAATATACATTCTTATCAAGGGAGAAAAGATTGAAGTTGTCAAGGACTTCATTCTTCTTGGATCAACTACCAACACTCATGGGAGCAGCAGTCAAGAAATCAAACGACGTATTGTATAAGGAAAATGTCCTGCACAAGACTTTTTTAAAGTGTTGAAGAGCAAAGACGTTAGTTTGAGGACTAAGGTGTGCCTGGCCCAAGCCATGGTATTTTTAATAGCCTCATGTTGTTGTTGTTGTTAAGTGCCGTCGAGTTGGTTCCGACCCACAGCGACCCTGTACAGGGTTTCTGAGGGTGTAAATCTTTACGGGAGTAGAAAGCCTCATCTTTCTCCCGCGGAGCAGCTGGTAGTTTCGAACCACTGACCTTAAGGTTCGCAGCCCGATTCGTAACCACTACGCTACCAAAGCTCCTTAATAACCTCATATGCATGCAAAATTTGGACAGTGAATAAGGCATATCATAGAAGAATTTATTCATTTGAGTTATTGTATTGTAGGAGAAATACTGAAAGTACTATAGGCTGCCAAAAGAACAAACAGATCCATGTTAAGAAAATTACAATCAGAGTGCTCCTTGGAGGCCAGGATGACCAGACTTCTTCTCTTATACTTCGAACATATTGTCAGGAGGGACCAGTCAATGGAGAGGAAGATCATGTTCGGTAAAATAACAGATCAGAGACAAAGAGGAAGATCCCCAGCAAGATGGATTGGTAAAGTGACAACATCAATGGGCTCACGTGTAGCAACAATTATGAGGTTTAACCAGGACTGGGCAGTGTTTCATTCTATTATGCATAGGGTCACTATGAGTCGGTACCAATTCGATGGCACCTAACAACAACAACTTACAGGAATACGGCTATTATCCTATCAAAGACAGCTATGCAATTAAAAACAGATCTTTAAATGTTTGTTTTGATGGTGAATATGATGCCATTTATCTTCAATTTGTCATTTCTGTCATAGGGAACCATTGTAGCATTAGTAGTAGTTATAGTTAGGTGCCATTGAGTCAGTACAGACTCATAGTGACACTGCATAGAAGAATGAATCATTGCCAAGACTTGGGCTAACCTCCTAGTCATTGCTATGCTTGAGACCTCTGCTGCTGTCATTGTAACAATCCATCTAATTATTGGTCTTCCTCTTTTTCTCCAAACCTCTACTTTATTAAATATGATATCAATCTCCAGTGATTGATCCCTCCTGACAATATGTCCAAAGTATGAGAGATGAAGTCTGGCCATCTTGAGTACCAAGCAGCACTCTGACTATACTTCTTTCAATGCAGATCTGTTTGTTTTATCACTGTCCTTGGTACTTTTATCATTCCCCTCCATAAATAAATCAAATGCATTAATTCATCTCTGATCTTCCTTATTCGCTTTCCAACTTTCAAATGCACATGAGGTTATTGAAAATACCATAGCTTGGGTCAGACCCACCTTAGTCATCAAACTGTAGTCTTTGCTATTTAATACTTTAAAGAGGTTTTGTGCACTGATTTACCTAGTGTAACACATGCTTTGATTTCATGACTGCTGCTTCTATGATTGTTGATGACCTATGCAAGCAAAACAAAGTTTTTGATAAGTTAAATTTTTTCTCCATTTATATGGATGCTGTTTTAGGTCAGCTGGTGAGAATTTTTGTGTGTGTTTTTTTGTTTGTTTGTTTGTTTGTTTACATTGAAATGGAGCCCATACCAAAAGCTCTGGTCTTTATCTTCATCAGCAAGAATTTTTAAGTTTTCTTCACTTTCAGCAAGCAAGGTAGTTCTATCTACATGTCACAGGTTGTTAATAAATCTCCCATCAGTCCAATGTCAAGTTTTTCTTCATATAATCCATCTTCTAGGATTTGTTGTTCATCACACAGATTGAATAAATACGGTAAAAGAATACAGCCCTAGTGCACATCTTTCCTAATTTTAAACCATTCAGTGTTCCATTGTTCTGTTTGAAAAATTGCCTCTTGTCCTATGTACAGGTTCCTTATGAGCACAATTAATTGTTCAGGAATACTCATACTTCATAATGTTGTTCATTGCTTGTCATGATCCTCACAATTGAAAGTCTTTGCATAGTCAATAAAGCACAGGTATATATCTTTTTTGTATTCTCTGCTTTGGGCCAAGATCCATCTGATATCAGAAATGATATCTCTCGGTCCACATTTTCTTCTGATCTGGCTTGAACCTCTGGATGTTCTCTGTTAATGTATGGCTACAGTCATTTCTGGATTGCTTTAGTAAACATGTCATCTATCTTGCCAAATTCTGTCATACAGACTTGCAGTTTGAAGGCAGGTGAAGCAGAGACAAGTAGGAAAGGCTCCTCTGCAGAGGTGCAGAAGAATCAGAGAAGGAGCTTTCCCTGGTGCAGCATAAGAGTTTTGGATCGTGTATAAGGCACTGGATGCTAGTTTCCCTCACCCACCTGTGGAGAAATCTGACTTAGGAAGCAATTTGACCAATTCCCTATGGATCCCTTGGCCCGGATTGAGATAAGAGGCCAAGATCATAGCCAAGTGGATGCAGTGACAGTGTTAGAAGCTGCAGAGCTGTGCAGTGGGAGAGGTGTGACAGATTTTTCTTCATTTTTCACTTATCTTTCTTCCTCTCCCTGATCACATCCTCATTGTCCAGCCTGGGTGCCTCCAGGTAGGCAGAGGCACACTCCCAAAAGGGTCCAGCATTGCAAAAACAGTTTTCCCATGGCACAGAAAGGAGAATCCTGAGAGCCCCACTGGTCCCACAAGCTGCTTCTTATGACATATGACTCTGGGACCCAGCCCTAAAGTTAACTTGGGTGGGACCTTTTATCCCTACCTGCACAGCAAACACTACTTGACAGTCAACTACGGTTTTATTATTGTTTTTGAGAAGCAGTTTTCATCTCTGCTTTTATATTGTTTCTGTTTTTGGTCATTTTGGTCTTACTTTTTTCTTGGATGTGAGAGCTTTGTTCCCCTATATTACCCAAGAAGAGACAGTAATTGTGCTCATACAGCCAAGCTACAAATATACCTCGAAATATTCCACCATCTTGATGAGAGCCCATACCAGCTGCTAGGCATTACATGTGAAAAGCGAAGCATACCTCATAATCATATCCACCAGGAGACACTCAGTAATCTTAACAACACAGCAGCGTACATCCATTTAAGCATCAAAAACACACATAACTACTGAAAATGTCCAAGAAAACACAACAAAAGATCTCAACACATGTCCCAAAATGGAAAAATGAAACGGAAACAAATGAGCTGGAGGAAGACACAGACTTTCCAGTAGTAGAAGAGCAGGTTTTGGATCTGCCTGAGAAGGAATTCTGAAGAATGCTATGGAAACAAATTCAAATGCTCCAAAAAGGGAGGGAAATAAGGAAGAAGTCAGGAAAGTCTACAGGAACAAACAATCAAGACAGATACAGCACTGGAAACAATTCAAATCCTGCAAAAAGTGGTCCAGATGATTAATAATAAAATATCAGAAATGTACAATACACTGAAAAGGCAAAGGAGTAGAATCAAAGAGATGGACGTCAGAAGCAGTGAGCTGGAAGACAGATCTCTCAATACTGTTAAGATACAAGAAACAGCAAGAAAAAAGATTTAAAAGTCTAAAGAAAGTCTAAAATTCATGCTAGATAATATGAAGAGGAATCACTTAAGAATTATTGGCATTCCAGAGCAGCAAGAATCAGAGAAGTCCACAGAGGAGATAATTGAGGAACTACTAAATACAATTTCCCTAACATCTTTACAAATCAGGCTGCAAACTGCAAGGTCAGCAGTTTGAAACTACCAGCTGTTCCGTGGGGAAAAGATGAGGCTTTCTGCTCCCGTAAAGATTTACAGCCTTTGAAACCCTGTACAGGGTTGCTATGAGTCAGAACCTACTCCATGGCACATAACAACAACAACAACAACATCTTTAAAGATGAGATGATAAACCTTCAAGAAGCTAAAGGAACCCCAGGAAGGATAGACCGAAAAATAAAATCACCAAGACATATCATAATCAAGCTCTGCAAAATCAAAGACAGGAGATAATCCTAAAAGCTGCCATGGAATAGAGAAGTGTCACCTACAACGTTAAGCAAATCAGATTAAACTCTGACTTCTCGGAAGACACCATGCAGGCAAGAAGGCAATGAGGTGACATATGTAAATCCATAAAAGAAAATGCCAACCAAAAATAATCTATCCAGCAAAATTGTCATTCAAATACGACAGTGAAATCAAAACATTCCAGGAAAAACAGAAGCTAAGATATGTTGTCAAAGCCAACCCAGTATCTCAAAAAATCCTACAGGGAGTAATTTGGAATGAAACCCAGCAAGAACAGATAACAACCAGAGATTGACAGATGTGGCAACTAGAACTCAGTAGACAGATAGCAGAGTTCAGAACATAACAAAATTATAGCAATGACTTCAGAGTACCTGTGAGGCCAATCAAAGATCAAATTATTAACAGTGTCAAAGAATAGAAAAATATAGGAACAGATATCTAAGTGGTGAGGAGAACAAGTAGACTGCAGGATACAATAGACTGTCCTAAATGTAAATAAAACTTCATAGATTGTAGGATAATTGCAAAGAAACTAAATACTTTACAAATTACCATGAAAATGAAGATCCAAGTAGAACAAGGAAACATTAAAACAAAGAAGAATTGAAAAGAATTAACACAGAATACATGAGCTCAACATAAGAAGGCATGCAGAACAAAGGAATGATCAGCACCATAAAAATTAACATAACAACAGCAATTAATTTATGAGCTCTGGTAGCGTAGTGGTTACGAATCGGGCTGCGAACCTTAAGGTCAGCGGTTGGAAACTACCAGCCGCTCCACGGGAGAAAGATGAGGCTTTCTACTCCCGTAAGGATTTACACCCTCGGAAACCCTGTACAGGGTTGCTATGGGTCGGAACCGACTCTATGGCACTTAACAACAACAATCGATAATTACACTGAAGGTCAATGGATTAAACGTACCAGTGTAGAGACAGATTGTAGCATAATGGATAAGAAAGCAAGACCCTTCAATATGCTGACTAAAACAGACACACCTTACACAGAAAACAGACTAAAAGATAAAGGATGGGAAAAAATATACCAAGCTAACTGCAATAATATATAAGTAGGAGTGGCAACACTAGTCTCTGATAAAATAAACTTTAAGGCAAATGCCAGCAAAAGAGATAAACAAGGACACTATCTCATGATTAAAGGGTCAATTGAGCAAGACAACATAACCATAATTAACATTTAGGCTCGCAATGAAAGAGAACCAAGATATATAAACAAACCCTAAAGGAGCTCTGGTAGCGTAGTACTTACGAACTGGGCTGCTAATCTCAGGGTCAGATGTTTGAAACTACCAGCTGTTCTGAGGGAGAAAGATGAGGCTTTCTGCTCCCATAAAGATTTACATCCTTGTAAACCACGTACAGGGTCGCTATGAGTTGGAACCCACTCAGCAGCTCATAACCACCACCACCACCACCACCACTAGAACATACACATCAGTCATAAGGTACAATGCTGACTGTGATAGGATAATATCCATGGCCTACAGGGAAGCCCAGTTAATACAACTATTATTCAAATGTATGCACCAACCACTAAAGACAGTGAAGATGAAATAGAAGAATTCTACCAACTTCTTCAATCTGATACTGATCAAACATGCAATCAAGATATATGAATCATTACTTGTGATTGCCATGCAAAGGTTGGGAGCAAAGAGGAAGGATCAGTAGTTGGAAAATATGGACTTGGTGATGAAAATTATGCTGGAGAATGCATGATAGAATTGTGCAAAATCAACAATTTGTTCATTTCAAATACTTTCTTTAGACAGCGTTGTTGTTGTTATGTGCCGTGGATTCAGTTCCGACTCATAGCGACTCTGTACAGGGTTTCCAAGACTGTAAATCTTTACGGGAGCAGAACATCTCATCTTTCTCCTGTGGAATAGCTGGTAGTTTTGAACTGCTGACCTTGCAGTTCACAGCCCGATTCATAACCACTATGCTACCAGAACTCCTTAGCATAAGAGATGTCTATATACATGGACCTCACCAGATGGAATACATGGAAATCAAATTGACTACATCTGAGAAAAGAGATGATGGAAAAGCTTCATATCATAAGTCAAAACAAGGCCATGGGAAGACTGAGGAACAGACCATTGATTACTCATATGCAAATTCAAACTGAAGCTGAAGAAAATAAAAACAAGTCCACTAAAACTAAAATATGACCTTAGCTATACCCCACTTGAATTTTAGAGATCAGCTGAAGAACAGATTTGATACATTAAACACTAAAGTACGAAAACCAGAAGAGTTGTGGGATGACGTCAAGAATATCTCACATAAAGAAAGCAAAAAATCATTAAGAAGACAAGGAAGAAGGAAAAGGTCAAAATGGATGTCATAAGAGACACTGAAACTTGCTCTCCAGTGTAGAGATGCTAAAGCAAATGGAAGAAATGAGGAGGTCTAAGAGCTGAACAGAAAATTTCAAAGATCGGCTCCAGAAGATAAAGCCAAATATTACAACAAACTGTGCAAAAATCTGGAATCAGAAAACCAAAAAGAAAGAACACAGTCAGCATTTCTCAAGCTGGGGGAACTGAAGAAAAAATTCAAACCTCAACTTTCATTATTGAAAGATTCACTGGGAAAATTATTGAATGATGTAGAAAGCATAAAGAGAAGAAGGAAGGAATACAGAGAGTCACTGTACCAAAAGGAAATGGTTAATGTACAACCATTTCAAAAGGTAGCAAAGGAGGATAACAAACAAGATGGCAAATCGGGTGTCAGTGCAGTGAGGAGCTCCATAAGCAACAACACAGAATACAGGACCAAGCAGGCTCAGAGGATGGTCCCAGAACTCTGAATCATATATAAAGTACTATTTAGAAGGTTGGAAGGTTTATAGCTATGGAAATTTTAGCAGAAGCATGAAATCCATTTCTTTCTAATTCAAGACATTCAGCTGCTTTTGGAGCCGCCATCTTGGTTGAGACCAAGCAAGATCAGTGCAGCCACAGATGCCTGACGGAACTGTGGAGATAAAGGTGTGGACATTCTTTCCTTTTGGTGTCTGTTCATTGGTCACTTGCTGTCTGTGCACCTCCATTCCAGTGACTATAGGGGTGCCTGAGCTAGTGGACACCCCAGCCCCACCCTCGAAGGGTTCTACTACGCATGTGCACAGGTCTCCTCAAAATTTAAAGAGACAATTTCCACTTAAAACTAAACATCCACATCCAGCCCTGAAATGTTTATAATTAGAAAAAAGGCCTGAACAGGGATTGTGGGGCGGGACAGCCAGACTAAAAATAAAATAGGCCAAAAATTAAATCCTAAGTTACATCAAAACAACCAACAGTGGTATCTTGGAATTTCTCAAGAAGAAGAGTGAAAAAGGAAGCCCATTTCCTGATCACATCTACCCGGAGGCAATCAGAAAGCATAACAAATACCAAAATACACATCCATCTAAGTATTAAGGCCATAGATAATCCCTTAATATGCTCAAAAAACAGAAGCAGACAACCATATCTGCACATGTCCAGAAATGAGATAAAGTGACTGAGGCAAATGAGCTAGAAGTAAACCTACACTCCATACTTGAAGATGGACAGGCTTTGGAAATGCCTGAGAAGGAATTCAGAAAAATGGTTATAAAATGTATCAAAACAGTATATAATAGAGTTGAAAAAAATAAGGAACAAGTCAGAAAAGCACTACAGGAACAATCAAATAAGATAGATACAGCATTGGAAACAATTCAAAACTTATAGAAAGAGGTCCAAAAGATTAATAATAGAATATCAGAAATGCACAATACAAGGAAAAAGTAAAAGAGTAGAATTGAAGAGATAGAAGCCAGAACTAGCGAGTTAGAAGATAAATCTCTCAACACTACTAAGATAGAAGAACAAACACAAAAAAGGATAAAAAATATTTAAAAAATCTGAAGAAGGCCTAAGATTCATGTTGGACAACATGAAGAGGAATAACTTAAGAATTATTGGCATTCCGGAACAGGAACAATCACACAAGTCCACAGAGGAGATAGTTGAAGAGTTTCTGGAAGAAAAATTTCCTAACATCATGAAAAGTGAAAAGATAAGTATTCAAGAAGCTCAACGAACCCCAGGATG